>NW_016815976.1:1257214-1304720 GCF_001698545.2 Rhinopithecus bieti
AAAAAGTAAAAAGCTTACCTTGCATTGCAAGGCAATTTTTCTCAAATGTGTTTTGTACAATTACGTGATTGTTCACATAATTATAAATGGCATTCATGAAACTTGTAAGAATATGCCTCTGAACTTAAATCATTCCCTTTTATATGTAATTACTATTCCCTTAAGGAATTTTTTTGAGGTATATTATTTTCAAGACTTTTTCACATTATCATTTTTTAAAACAATTTTCTTTGTTTTGAGATTCACTGTGAAGGAGAGTTTATAAATGCTGTCTTAAAAAATTAAACCAGAAATGAAATATTAAAACTTGCTTTCCATTAGTTACTTATAGGCTTAAAATTATGGTCCAGAATCTAAAATTAATTATGAATAGCATAAAATAGCTTCCTTCCCTATTTGTATACCTGTATATATTAGTCATTATTTCAAAATTTCAGAAAATAACAGAAATTAAAAAGGACCTTATCTCCTGCCTCTATATATTCCATTTTCTTATTATTACAATCTTTTTTTCAGTTAGTTTTGGAGACCGACCAGCAGGGATACATAAATTTTTCTGTGTCTTCGACTGAGTTCCTAATTGATATTTCTTCAACTCTTTTCAAAGCAGCTATTTTGGCATCTACAAAAGACTTGGTGTCATCTGAGTCGTAGAAAATATATTTTAATCTTTCACAGCAGTGTTGTTTCTAAGATTTAGCATTTGGGGTAGCAGATGGAGTGGCAAAGAAGTTGCCTATAGGGGCAGCCCACTGCCTCGACTACTCTCCGCCCTCTGCAGTAACTTATAATTTGAAATAGGAAAGATGCCGTCTTTCGTTGGATGCATCACTGAGCTGCATGTTGTCAATTGAAGATTCCCAGATCCCTAATACAAGATTAGAGTGTTGCAAAGGCCTCTCTTGCTGTACTTCTGTGGCCTCTACCTGCTCCCTAGTCACTTTCTGTTTTTGCCTTTTCTCTCCCAAGATGGAGCAGTACTCAAAGGATGACTCAGAGAAGACCCTCAAAGTAAAATTAAGTTTATATTTAAAATAGCCCCAAATTTCCAGCTTACAAAGTACCACCTAAATTGGTTTATTTCTTGCTTTGAACAGACACTGAAACCAGAAAACACAATTTTATTTCAGGCTCTGCTTAAGGGTGACCTTGAGTGGCAACTCACTTGGCCTTTCTGAGCACCTGTTTTCTTAAGTGCATAATGGGGCTAGCAATTTGCATCCCATCATGCCACCAAACCTGCTCTAAATTGGAGATCTGAATTCCCATCCTCTTGTGTAGCAGAGTTTGGACTGGTCCCATAGCAAGCAGTAAATAATAAGAATACAAACAATTACCAGAAGAGAAAATAAAACTCTAAACCAGACACAAGAAGTTCCTCTCAGTTTAGTGGAATTACATCTGATTCACAACTTGAAAACTAAGTCATGCTGTTCTCTTTGGAGAGTTGTGTTATTACCTTCATTTAAAAATTTTAAAAACACTCCTTCCAAATTGAAAGGATTTATGAAGTCCTGGCATGTATGTAGACCAACCCTAAAATTTCTTCATGCTCTAGAGTAGAGAAAACAAGAAGACTTGGAATAAGACAGAGCTGGATTTGAGTCCTGACTCTGTTTTGTATTATCTTTGTGAGTCACTTAACCACCAGGGTTTCCATTTTCTTGTCTATAAAATAAACCTTCTCTGTCTACCTTACAGAGTTGCTATAGGGCTCAACGGAAAGTTCTCTGTTAAGTGTAAAGCTCTATATCAATGTAGAACAGTAATGTTATGATTTCCTCTTACCAGTAACCATGACTTTGCCACATTCCCACCCCAATACTCCTTTAACGTGTATGGTTCAGTGTTTGAGCAGTAGGTGAGACTCTGTTTCTGGAACCAAGCTATCTGCTAATCCAGCTCCATCACTCACTAGGAAATTTTATGCCCTCCTGAACTCAATCTTTCCATCTTGACAACAGGGATAACAGAATGTACCTCGTAGGTCCATTATGAGGACTAAACCACAATGTACTGTGCATAGTGGCTGGCACATAATAGGCAATCAAGGAGTGTTAGCTCGGGCTATTTTTCAGTCCCCTTCTCTAGCCACTCCCAACTCTAGCAGCTCTCCAGAAAACAACCTGTATTTAAAAGAAAGTCTCTCCTTTATTCTTTATATAGGGCTGGTTCAGTCCTGGCCAGGTGTTTGTACTAGACGAGTATTGCGCCCGAAATGGAGTCCGAGGGTGTCACCGACATCTCTGCTACCTCAGAGACTTGCTTGAAAGGGCAGAAAATGGCGCCATGATCGACCCCACCCTTCTTCACTACAGCTTTGCCTTCTGTGCATCCCATGTCCATGGGAACAGGTAAGTGTGTGTTCGTGTGTCTAGAGGTGATCCTTAAGAAATGGCACTGGCAATGTTTTATGGCTAGTCTTGCTTTTAGGATCTGCCTGTCCTCATTCCTTCAGTAGTATGTGCACATGTACACACACACACACACACACACACACACACACACACACACAGAGGGCACTAACTTTCTTCTCCTTTCAAGAAACTTAAAATAAATTGCAAGCAGGGCTTTCTAGGGCAAGCTCGGAAGTTAGACCAATCTAGGTTCAAATCATAGTTCTTCCATTTACTAGCAATAACCTGGTTGGTAATTAAACCCTTTGTGCCACGGTTTTCTCATCTGTAAAATGGGATGATTGTATACCCCTGGGGTTGTTGAGAGAAAGCAAGTACATATAAATGGCTCAATATAGTGCCTGAAACATGGCAAAAACAATAAATATTTGCCTTTGTTTTTGTTATTTATTTCATGATTGCTTAATGATTATGTCCTTAGTGTCAGTCACTCTGATACACATTTAGTATGTGTGGTGAGTAAAGCCAGACATCAAACAAGGGCAGAGTTACATTCAGATTGGTACTCTGACTCTGAGGAAAGGGAATAAAATTCCATGACAAAATTTAATAAAGAAACATGACTCAGATGGAATGGCAAGATGGCAAGGAGGACCTCCCTGAGGAAGTGATGCTGGAGCTGAGAACTAAAGCATGTGTAGGAGTTGAGTGGTTCCAGGCAAAAGGAACAGCATGTACAAATGTCCTGCAGAAGGAGGAAGCCAAGTACATTTCCAGAGCTGAAGCAAGCTAGGTGAAGCTGGAAGGCAAAGATGATGATAGCACTTTTAATTTAGCCATAGAGCCTGGAAGAACTTTTGAGATCACAGTCTAATCAACCCCCTCATTTTGTAGGTTTTATATACAAGCCCAGAACCTCAAGTCTCCTGACTCTGTACTAAGTACTCTCTTTCTTTAGACCTTGCCCAGCTGCTGGAGGAAAAGATCCATGTTCTGAATAATGCAAAGCAGCAAATAATTTAAGAACATTGCCATTTGGCTCTGGAGACATGGAATAAATTTCCACACTGCCACAGCCAGTTTACTATCTCAATGTATGTAGCCTTGCATTAGTATAAAGACAAGCCTATATTATCCCAAAGCTCCCCAACCAACAGCCAGTGAAGCCACACCCAGGAAACACTAGGTGGCTTCAGAAACCCAGCCTCAGATGCAAAAGTCGGTGCTCTGGAGAAATCCACATGTGGGAGAATCCAAAATTGACTACATTTATTTTAAATCAGAACTGTGTCAGTCATCTTCATCTTTCCAAGCTATGCAACTAAAATCTCTGTAGGATTTTTTTCTGTGCTTTTCCTCCTTCTAGCACTGGTGTATTTTTATGAAATGCAACTTCAACATTTAGAGCTAGATAACAATAGCATTGTAGGTTTGAATATTTAACAGGCAACAAGGTTATCATCACCTCCCATTGTTATAAGGTTTGCTAGCCCAGCACGTGACCTTTTATTTGCATAAAAGATACTCATGAAAACTCTGATACCTGGGGGGTATCTGTGCATAATTCTGCTTTTTATAAATATGTACACTTTGATGACTATCTGTTACAGCCTCTTGGACTGAATTTTTTAAAGAGAGAGAGAGAGAGAAGTTGCATTATATTCTCTGGGTTGTCACACTGTATTCTACATATGTTACTGAATAAGAAAGTGTTATAAAATAATGAAGTGTTTTTGTAAACTCCCTGGTAAACATCATCATGAATTATGATACACATTGTCTGGATTTCATATTGTAAGACTGCCACTTGATTCACAGTTAGGTTTATACATCTTGTCATGGAAACAGTTTTGGATATCTTATTTTCTTTTCAGTTCTGATTTTCCTTATGCAAGTTTGCATCTTTTTTTCTTATTATTTTAGTTTGAATGCATTTGCGCCTGCTTTTTCATGCACCCTTCTTTTTCTTTCTTTTGTTTGTGCATGTGCGCGTGCTCTTGATTCTCCTATGGCTGGCCACACTCTGTGCATGCCTCATGCAACCACCCCCTCTCCAAAGTCAACAAATGCATGTGTACCTTAGTGGGCTGCCACCAAATGCAGACCCTGAAGGGAGCAAAACTCCCTCCCCACCTGAACCAGAGGCTAAAAAAGATACCAAAAAGGAATCCAAAAAAAGAAAAGATTCCAAAACCCAGGCAAATCAAGAGCTGAAAAGGTAAGAAGTTACGTGTGTATTGGCTTGTGTTTGTGATATCTTTACCCTTTCCCCAAGCCTCCATCCATGCCATCACTTCCACTTTTGCAAGCTTTGAGTATTCCTAAAGTCTCTCTTTCTTTAAGCATTTTCAAAGGTGCAATTTAAAAAAAAATTCTAGCAATGGGCAAAAATACCATGTATTGGGACTAAATTTGAGTCAGGTGTTCAGCAACTTTTAAAATATGTTTATATTGAAAAGACTAATTGAGCAATATGTAAACAGAATTGTAAGTCAGATTGCCTTTTTAGTGGCATCCAGTTAGGGGCCTGGTACCTTACCAAGTCATTCATAATAAGCAACCCGTGCTTTATCATTTTGAAATTATGTTTAAGGAGCAAAATAAATGGATTGGCATAAGATAGGCCTATGCATTTATAGTAGTGCTATCATTTTCAGCAAATACCCATTAGTTCTACATTCATCTCATAAAAAGAAATTTATCTCAAATAATGATTTATAATAATGGCACAAGATAAATTCTATTACCAAATTAATGCTTCTCAGTAGAATCACTTATATACTGAGGTCATCTTTAAGGCACTTTTAAGTTCAAAAATTTTGTTTATCCTGTCCTGTTTCCTATGTCCTTTCTTTGTGGGTTTATAAATTAGTAAATTGGTGAACTTTTTTCCCTTTTTAACTAGGTTTGCTAATTATTTCCAATTTTATTCTGTGTCCTTCTTCACTTTTTGTACCCTCACCCAAAAGTAACAATGACGATTTAAAGTTTTTTGTTGTAGTTTTAGAACTGATGACTCTGATCCTGGCATTGTCAAGCTACCCAAAATTCTAAAGCATGTATGCTGTATACTTCATCATTATAAATTTATTCACTGAATATTTCTAAGTCCTGAAATGTATACAGTTCACTTGTTGACAGGCCAAATGAAAATGCAAACTTTTGCTTTCTAGAGAATGTGGCAGGCTGTCAGTCACTGTATGCGGGTCCAATAGGGAAGGTCAAAGAAAACCCTGATTCCATGTGGCCATCCATCTCCTTCACCACAATATTTAAGGATAGAGGTGAAATGCAGTTTTTGTTTGTGTTTCACTGTAAAAGTTAGATCGCAAGGCAACAGTAACTTGCAATTAGGAAGAAAGTGCTTGCAGAATGTTGTAGGTGCCTGAAGGTCAGGTCTGACACAATGACAAGCCTTCAGAGAGGAAGCCTTCCTGGCTGCTGTCCAAGGTGCTGCTTTTGGAAGGCTCAACATCCAAGGGGAGCAGAGAACAAATGGCCACTGTTAAAAGGCACACTTGCTTGAACCTGATCTATTTCTTAGGCCACGAAAAGCTAACCAAAATGATCTTGACTGGTCCTATTGAGGCTTATGTGTGTGTTTCAGAATCTGTGTTTGCACTGCATTTTTTTTAATAAAGAAGATATCATAATGTTAAGTAGCAGTTGTGTAACATTCTACAGTTTACAAAGTGCTTTCAGACATTTGCTGTAAAATGTTCAGATTAGCTATTTTTATATCCATTTTGCAGATGATGATAAAGTCAAACATCTGTAAATTTAAGTAGCAAACCTAGATGTTCTAAGTCCAAAGCTCTTTCCTTTCGCACTACATCAGGACTGTACTTATATGCTGAAGACCTGAATGTTAGAGCCTATTCTGCATAAATCTGGGAGTATCAGATCCTGTTTCTGTGCCTCAGTTTTCTCATTTCTGTAAAATGAGCAGACCGAATCATAGTATCTGAAATATCCCTTTAACCTCTAAAATTATCTTCTATGGATTACAATAGCAAATGAAATAGTCCATCGTCAGGTTTCATAAATAAAAGTGTTTTCAAAGGTGCAATTTAAGCAATCATAAATAAAGTTTAATTAAAATAAGGATAATCACTACCATTTAATAATTACTTGCTATATTCCAGGCACTAAGTGAAGTGCTGTTGATATATGTTATCTCATTTTATCCTTATTACATTCTTATGAGATAAGTATCATTATTACCGTCACCCTATAGATGAGGGCTTGAGGCTCACATAAATTCAGCCACTTGCCTGAAGCTCATAACAAATAGCTGTCTGAGCCTGATTCAAACATGGATTCTGACTTTGGCACTTGCATTTGTAACCACTCTGCCTTCCCACCTGTCCAAGATTAGCTCTTGTATATGATGTGAGATGCCAAACCCAGCCATTGGATATTTGTTTCAACATTTCCAGGTGAGATGCTACAGCAGTCATCTGAATTAAAGAGAAGCCTGAAGATGGCCAGAATTAACATGGCCTACCTGGAGATTTTAGCTCTGTGGAGAAAACCAGAGTTTATCTGGAGTTTTATACCACCTAAAGGGAGAGTCTCCTTTGAACACTAATTAATCGCCTTTGGGATTGGGGAAACCACATTCCAAACCTTTCACCAGCATGACCAGCATTTGGTTGTGGAGATATTATCTATTCTTTGTTCCAGATTTAAAAGGAATTAATGGCCGGGCGCAGTGGCTCATGCCTGTAATCCCAGCACTTTGGGAGACCAAGGCAGGTGGATCACGAGGTCAGGAGATCGAGACCATCCTGGCTAACATGGTGAAACCCCGTCTCTACTAAAAATACAAAAAAAAAGTAGCCGGACATGGTGGCGGGTGCCTGTAGTCCCAGCTACTTTGGAGGCAGAGGCAGGAGAATGGCATGAACCCGGGAGGCGGAGCTTGCAGTGAGCTGAGATCGCACCACTCCACTCCAGCCTGAGGGACTGAGCAAGACTCCATCTCAAAAAAAAAAAAAAAAAAAAAAAAAAAGGGAATTCATGACTCGTGAAAGCAATGGCCCTTTAACTGCCTTTAACTGAATAGAGCCCATTCTCACTGAGATCTCACAACCAGATTCAAATTAGGTAAAAATATGTTTTTTACTTATTATTAACTCAGCACTTCCACAGACAGAGGCAGAACCTTGCCCTGCTGCAGCTGGAAATCATTAATGACCACTGAGGTGGCAGTGACCAAGTTTCTCCCATCTGTTCTGGAAGCTTGTGCACCATCTCTATGGAAAACTACGTTCTGTGAATCACAGTTACTGCAGTCAAGAGTAGACACATCTGGTCAATCAGGAAGATGTTTGCTGTTCATAATTTCAAACACTGGGATATATGGAACCATCCACATGTTTGGCATTTTTTAGAATTACTGGGGGTAACCCCCCCCACACACACACACACACAGGACATTTGGCAATATCTGGAGATATTTTTGATTGCCACATCTGGTACTGTTTTCATCTAGTAAGTAGAGGCTAGGGATATTATTAAACATCCTATAATGTGCAGGAGAGACTCCTGAAAACAAAGCCAAAAATGTTAATAGTGCCAAGGTCAAGAAACCCTGTTTTAAACCAAACTCCCTGGTGATGAGCTGAATTTTTCTGTTACATGGATTTGTTGTTTCTTTTACACAAGACTTACCCTATGTCTAAAAGCATAACAGGTACCATCACTGATTTTCAATTTGTACAGTGGTTCTCACACTTCAGTGTGCACATAAATCATGAGGGGATTTGATAAAATGCAGAGTACTAGGTCCCATCCTCAAATAATTTCTTTTGGCAAGTCTTAAATGGAGCTGGGAATCTGCACTTTTAATAACCCCTCTCGGCCATGATTCTAAAGCATTAGGTCTTTAGATTACACATATTTAGAATTTTGGTTGTCAAACTAGGCTGCCCACTAGAATCACTTGGAGAGGCTAAAAATGCTAATGTCTGAGCTCCACCTGCAGAGATTCTAATTAATCTGGAAAGTGGCCCAAACATCATGAGTTAAAAATCTCAAGTAATTCAAATATGAAGCAAAGTTTGAGACCCACTGATTGAGGGAACATTAGTTTGAACTAACTCTTTAAAACTGAACCCATTTTCTGAAAAGAGAGACGGAAGAAAAAGGAAAATGTGAGTATGTTCAGCTGGTTGCATTTGGCGATCATAAAATCCACAGATGTAAATTGCTACATCTTCTAATTTTTAAATCAGCTTCTAAGGTTGCAGTACTTAATTCTCACCATAATATTTTTAGTATTATTTCTAGATGACATTTAGATTAGCATCACTTTGGTCACTATCCCACAGTGACAAGGCAATCAAACAGCTCTGATGATTGCAAGTTGCGTCAATGTTCCTTGGATCCCTTTATTATTGGGATTGGAAATTTTTCTCATTTACATTATTATTTAACATTTCTTGAATGCCAGTGCTGCTCTTCACATATGGCCTGTGTAGAAAGTACATTGTATCAGCAATTAACAAATCTATAATGCCAACCGCCCCAATCCAAAGTAAGCTGCATAGATTAATGAGTAAAGCAGATGTAAGATGGCATGAATCTTAAAAATCTCTGAAAGTGTGCTCTAAAGATTTCTTTTAGGAGGTGTATTTGGAGCCAAGGTGCTGCCCGTGTTCAGATACCACATGATCCCTTGTAGGTTAAGATTTGAGTAACCAAACAATCGAATGGAACTCACTTTTCTCCTGTTACTCTGCCAGGATTCTTAAGTAAGTGGTTTCATCCTCCCAGTTGCCCAAGATAGAACCTCAAGAGCCATCCTTGACTTCTCTTTCTCCCTAATATGTCACAACAATTCAATTTCTATATCCTGACAATGCCCTTAAGTATCTCTCAAGTACATCCATTTCTTCATCTCTTCAATGTCACTACCATAGTTTAGGTCTCTATGTTCTCTCCCCTGGACCACAATGATTGCCTTATTGACTGTGCCCTTGCCTCCAATGTTGGGCGGTCCTTTTAATCCATATCACATAATGGTTCCTTTTATTTCTTTCTGTTGAATGCCTTCCTAGTAGTAAATGAGTAACACATTTTTTTCTTTCACTCTAACTCCCTCCTCTCTCTTTCTCATACCCATGCGCGCGCGCACACACACACACACACACACACACACACACACACACAAAACGACATTATGTCTGGTGCTTCTCAGCTCTTCTTCCCACAAAGATAAAGGCAAAAACTGTGTAGTGGGGATATCTCTGTTTTACTGACCTCTGCATATAGCACTTTATGTAGCAGGCAGGCATGGATGCAGTATAACAAACACCCCCACATTCTTGGTCTCGTGTTACACACTGACCACAAGGATTATTGTACTTGTGAACATGAGCATGTCGCTAGCTGGCCTTCCAATTCTGAGCAAGGCCTTGCACATGGCTGAGTCATGCTCTCTGAATTCTAAGGAGCCAGCTTTACTTAATAGGAAGTACTTGGAAGAGAAAGTGGGAAAAATTTTCAAACAAATTTCAAGTATAAGTAGGCATCCCAGATGTCCAAGGAGAAATTCTCTTTGGAACTTTTCTCCTTTTAACCCACGTGACTCTCTTCCTGACTTTCCCCATGAGAACAGCAGATTTTCCTATCGAGACAAGAAATCTTGTGAAATACGCTAAATTACCTCTTCCATTGGTACAATCTTTCTGGCCCATAACAAACCATCAAATAATGTGGTTTTTTCCTTTTAAAATTCCAACAATGTGTCTTTATCCCATGGTTATTGAATTAACTGTTACAAAAACATATTTTCAGATGTCACACCCCTTTTAGAGTGGATGTGATATCAAAAAGTCACACATACTACTGGTCTGACCACTCAGAATTGTGTATATAATGTCTTCAGAATGGAATCTAAAGATTAATTGTCTATATTTGTCTAGAAATAAAGAAACACATCTCTTATTCCTCAACAGGAAAAATCTATGTGGTGCCAGTTTTTTAAATTGGTCCTCTTGGGGGTAAAATGCATGCTTTCCTGCATTTTATACAATTTCTGTAATCATCTGTTGTGTTCTTGCTTCATTCAATACCTGGACTGAGCCTGAGCCACTTTGACTAATGTCCTCGTGCCCATAGCATCCATATTCTTTGTGATTGTTCAGTAGAGAGAGACTTCTCAACTACTTTCATCCTTTAATAGAATTAATGACACCTTCTGATACTGTTGAGTTATAACCACATATTTAGAAGAACTGTAAATAAGTCAAGACAGTCCTCACTGGTATATTTTTGCCCCTTCCAAGCCCGGTTTTGAAATTAAATAGTAGCCCCAAGAAGCTACAATGCACACTTGTAATATTGTAGAAATTGCTTATTGTTGCTTCCTATCTTATTCTTTGTGATACAAACACTTTGATATATTTGTTTTAGCAGCATGTCTGAGCCCCAGGGCATCAGGGCATAATTAGAAAAGGGCATGCGCTGGAAGGAAAGGAGAGGAAGGGGTGAGGCTGGCTTTCATAATGAAGCAGTAACTATGGGATGTGAGAGCCCTAATTATAATTTATAATTAACATAGGATTGTACAAACCATATAGATGAGCAAGCAGGGATATCTCCTTTTGAGAAGATAATGCTTTGGTGCTATCTTGAATTTGTGGTTATTAATCACTTGAAAGAGACAAAGGAAAACGTTCCATGCAAGGATTAAGTTCGAAGGTATCATTCTAAAACTAGAAGTAATAAAGAGTTAGTTTCTAGGAGAAGTCTTTTTCTTTTTAAGTCAGAGATTAAATGAGGATGTTTGGTCTAAGTGTCCTATTCAGGGAGCACTGCAAAGAACATCTACTAAGATATTCTGTCCCTCTCTGTCCCTTTAAGCTCTCGTGTTTCTGGGCTGGAACAATTTCGTAGCAAGTAGGATTCAGTTATCATGCTTGTTTAAGGACATTTTCATGGATCCATAATGTGGTCTGCAGGCATGCATCCATTTGGAGAGAGAGAATATATCATGTTTACGGTGCCTGCACCAGCATATGTGGACATTTGCATTTGGAGATGAAAGTATATTCCCTCTTCAGCTGGAGTTTTACCCCTTGTTGGTAGTAACTGGAGCCTGAAAGCTGGTTGTATGCAGAGCAGTGGACCAGACACTCTTTCTTCTTCTGTTGAATTCATACTTTTTTTTTTTTTTACACCTGGGTTCTGCCTTAATCACCAAATAGATGCAATATCAGAACATATAGATCATTGTAAGCTTTGAATTAATTTAGCATCCTGACCCTCTTGAAGAGACATCTTACCTTTCAAAAGAAGGTTTTGTGGCCCAGCTTTTAACATAATATGGAGAACCATTCTAGCAAGATAATGAACTGCTAAAAATCTGTGTGCTCACCTGGGTGTGTAGTGACAATTTAATGACACTAAAGAGGTAAATTCATTTCACAAAACACACTGAATCTTGAATTCTTTGACTACACTGTTCACACTTAATTTCAAATATTAAAACGTTTCACATTAAAAGCTCAGTACTTAATTATATTAATCCTATAATCGATATTAATTAATAAGCTCCAGGTCAGGAGCATTTGGGAAGAAGACAATAATTTGCATAAGCAGTCACTCAAAGGATGGCCAGCTGGGTTATGGTAGTTTCAATTTGACAAAAAAAAAAAAAAAGAAAAATACAACTCTAGATATATTATTATTTGTGACATGGCTCAAGATGGGAGACTGTGAGGAGAGTGAAGATGACAGAACTGGTGCTAACCACTGTGACAAGAACTTGAAGAGCAGCCGACATGACATCTTTCCTATCATGCTGCCGAAAATGTCAACTTTGTGAAGGACAGTGAGAAAATGGTTTGCCGAAAACTTGAAAGGTGGATTGCGGAGATGCCCGCTGTGTCAGATGCGATATAGTCTGCTGTGGCTGGAGAGACCCATTTCTGGCTCCAGTGATGGCCTGCAGGTGGGAGAGCTTCCAGTCTTCAGCACAGCTCCAAAAATGACTGCACTTGACCTGCATATTGTCTCAAGTTTGCAGGATCATGATATACAAGAAGTGAGTTGTTAGCCAGTGTGCAGTTAGGTGGAACCAGAGACCAGGGGCTATGTTCGCGTGTGTGTGCACACGTGTGCATGGGTTTCTAAAGCTAAGTTCAAAGGCATCGTCTATTAAAATTTGGAACATTGTGAAGGAAGGGATATGTGCTTTATGAACTTACATCAAGTTCAATATAAGTAACAAAAACTAACTCTGGATAATCTAAGCAAAGGAGAGTTTATTAGGATGATGCTGGGGGCCTCAAAGACAGGGAAGGGAATGCTGGAATCAAGTCAGCTACGGAAGAGTAGAAAGCAGGACTGATGCAATGGTTCTTACCATATGTTAGAGTAACATGGGAAACCTTAAAAATGCCCATGTCAAGCTGGGCACAGTGGCTCATGCCTGTAATGCCAGCATTTTGCAAGGCTGAGGTGGGAAGATCACTTGAGCCCAGGAGTTAGAGACCAGCCTGGGCAACATAATGAGAACTTGTGTCTGAAGAAAATAAAAACAAAATTAGCCGGGTGTGGTGGCATGCTCCTGCAGTCCCAGCCTCTCAGGAGGCTGCAGTAGGAGGATCGCTTGAGCTTGAGATGTCAATGCTGCAGTGAACCGAGACTGCGCCACTGCACTCCACCTTGGACTGAATGAGACCCTGTCTTGATAGATGTTTGATTGATTGATTGATAAATAGATAGATAGATAGATGATAGATAGATAGAGAGAGAGATAGAGCTTTGAGGATGGGACCGTTCACAATTCTAATAGACAAGATCAAAAACTACTGACCTGTAAGGACAGTCTGGTCAAGGCACAGCTGCTGGAACATGCAAATTCCATCTGTTTCTTCTAGCCTTGTATCATTTATTCAATGTAAAGATTCCAGAGGAGAGTGTCCTGGTAGCTGAACTGAGGCGATAGTCCAGCCTAAATATGGAGTGGCTGTGAAACGGAGGAGCCGGCCTCTAGGAAGCCCTTCAGCATTAATAGTAGGGGAAGGGGCAGTTCGATTTACCCTCACACGAGAGTGGTCAGAATGTGGCTGAGGCCACTCCTCCAAATCCAGGGCTTAGAAAGTGGCAATGGATGCTAAGAAGCCTGAAAGCAAGAAGACTAGAATATTCACGGTCAGGACATGAGAGGGTGAGAGAGTCAGGCTTCTAGATAGATGTTCTGTGTAGAGACACGTATCGGCCTGGAATTTTCTAGCTCGCAGTTTAAAATCCAGCTTCACCCCCCTCTTCTTTCACTCTTTGTGTCTCCTTAAGTGATTTAGGATTGAGAAAGGAAAAAGATGCAGAGCTAGTTTTATGACAGTTGTAGAATCACCCCCAAATATTTTCAGAAAGACAAAACAAAAGCATGGCATCTGAAAGATACCAATATAGTTCTACTATTTATTTTGCAACCAGCACTACTTGGAATGGCACCTTGTAAACAATACAAATGCCACTTTTGGAAGGGATTCATAAATAATATCACGTATCTCTTGCAGAATATCTTGGGTTCCAAATCCACTCCAACCTAAGAGAAATCGGGAACCCTGAATCAAAAGTCTCTCTGACACTGGAAGAACCACCCACCTAATATTTTTTTTTTCTCTAGAACAGTGGTTCTTAGAGTGTGGTCCTCGAACCAGCAGCACTAGCAGCACTAGAAAACTTGTTAGAAATACAAGTTCTCAAACCCCACCCCAGCTCTACTGAATCAACGACTTCAGGGGACCCACCAATCCAGGTTGTCACCAGGTGATGCTGCGACTCGCTCAAGTTTGAGAACCACTGCTCTAGAAAAAGTGTCTTGTTGCTTCTGTGGAAAAACAGTGCTCTCCAAAGCACGAAACCTGAGTTTTTCAGTTAATAACTCTATAGAGATCTATCCAAACCTGTATAGTTAATACTGCCAAATTATAGGGGTCAATGAACAAGAAATTGATGTTTGACAGAATTTTCAAAAACAATGAAGTGAAATCAAACAAAAAAGAGGATCTTTTGCTTTTTAACTGACCTGGTTACAACCTGTGATCTTTGACAAATTGCTATTCCTGCATGTTTTTTCCTCACTTGGTAAAGCAGCATCACCTGTTACCAATACCATTTCAGAGCAGTTCTGGCAGTTACAAACAAATTTACATTTTATGTCAAAATCATTCGACATCAAATTGTTTTATCACCTGTTTTTATGGGTGAACTCTGTACTTGTACCTTACAGACTTAGTCAAGTGAGTTTGTTTTATTTAAAATAAAAGTAGTCACGCTGACATGGGTGATCAAGAAGCAAATTTAAGAGACAACAACACTAATTATTAGTTGTTTACTTTTATTGGAATAGCAAGATTAATGGTGTTCAGAAAGTAGTCCAAGGAGAGGTTATCAGGGAAGCAGAAGCTGCTGTCTGATACTTTTAATAATTACAAATGGGAATCATGAGAACGAAAGGAAAAAACATAATCCAATGTTAGGTTTGCAATAATATCCTTTATAGTGAGAATTGACGGAGAAGGCCAAGCATACACTAAATGTTCAGTTTTTATCATCTCAGACACAAAGCAGAAAGCTGCCTTCTAATTGCCTAATTGCCTTAGAAGGCTTGTAGGGTAATGAATGAATGGTTTTATTCTCAGAGAGATTTATCTCCTAACAATGACCACACATATCCTGGCTCTTCATGTTAAACAGTCTCCATGCTTTTTGCTGTGATATGTAAACCCTTTCTGAACTGTAAAATTGTATTTAACAGCATTTTTCTCTAGGTTAATTCCCCACTAAGAAACAAAATGCTTTAAATTGCTCCATTTGTCCCCCAGTTGAGTGTGTGCATGCACATGCTAATTATATAAACAAATGTGTGTTCAGTTCATTAACAAGCTGAATTTTGGTTAAAGAAATTTAAAAACCACAGCTTAAGGAAGTTGTAGATTGTAACATATGCGTGAAAAGTTACAAACAAATGCCATGATATGTTTTGTGGAGGCCAATAAATTCATCCTGATAATCTAACTGTAGATTCATGGACATTTCATGTAAAAAAATTTTGTTGTTGTTGTCAAGCATGGTAGCTTGCACCCATAATCCCAGCTACTCAAGAGGCTGAGGCAGGAGAATCATTTGAGGCCAGGAGTTCAAGGCTGCAGTGAGCTATGATCACACTGCTGCACCCCAGCCTGGACAACAGAACAAGACCCTGTCTCTTAAAAAATGTTTAAATAAACTTTGTAAATTAACATTTGAGATTTGCCAGAGAATTTGAAGACAACCTACCTGTTGTTTATCATTCTTCCTTTCCTTGGAAGAGTATGAAGAAATGGACTGAACAGAATTTTACTGTTTGGGGGTATTTTTTATAAAGCAGGGGAGAGGAAATATTCTCATATTTCAAAGAGGGTGTTTTTATTATCAAAAAAGAAGGAAAGCGGACTGATTAACCCATAACAGGAGGTACATTGCTGTCATTTGCCAAGTCTTTTGTGCAGTCAGACTGGTCTGGTATAAAGGATTTTCCCAACTTATGCTGGATCCTTGAGAAGGCCTATAAATAAGACCATTTGTTTGGTCTCAAGATGACTTGCATTTGCAAACTGAAGAATGTTCCAATAGAAGTTTTATGGTGACACACCAATCTGCAAACTGGCTCAGCCAGTAGTCAAAACAAGTCACTATGAGATCTGGGAAGCTGAAGGCTCTGAATGGGTCAGATTATCCTGCATTTAGTTTGGAACAGATAAATTTGGGCTATAAATATGTATCCTCCCTTTATATTTTCAACTTGAATGGTCCATAACAAATAGAGGATATATGTATGCACCTAAAGGTGGCACAGAACCATGAGAATACAATGATCAAACTGAAATCATTTATTTAAGCTGGAGTCCTTTTTATTACAATGAGTAACAGTTTGCTACAATTGGAAAACGTGGTTGGTTCTTCAATGAATACATGAGCACTTAAATAAATCTGAACATCTGTAGTTATAAGCAGGAAATTGAGCCATTTAAGACGTTTAACACTGGGAAAGACAAACACAGGTCGCCTGATTTTGTAGGAATTTTGTGCGTAATTTAGGGACCCCCAAACCCAAGCACCTACAAGAGAGATAGGTAATACAATTTAGCAATATGGACCAGGTGAGTGTCTGTCCCAGGTACAGAAGAAGCTGTTAGCCACCAATTGATAATGCCAGCTGTTCCAAATTTTCAAGAAAACAGAAATCAGAATTGCATTCTCAAACTTCCCCAATTTAAAAAAATGTTGGCAACTGGTTCAAATTTCTTAAAAAGCTGTGAGCCAAACAGAACAAGTTCAGGGGCTGGACTTAACCTTCAAGCCACCAGTTTGTACATTTTACCATTTCACACGAAATGAGTTACAGCTCTGCACATGTTTCCAAAATGATAACCCAAACACAACCCATCCCCTTTGGAAGCCAGCCCTGAATAGCTGGGCTTCTCCTTAGGTCACATCGATCATTGCAGTTGTTTCTTCTAAAATGGACAGTTTCCTCCTGCTAGAGATTTGATTTGATGGTGTCAGCATATGAGGTTCCCGTCATTTCGTGACATGTCTTCTTTCAGGCCTGATGGAATCGGAACTGTGACTGTTGAAGAAAAGGAACGTTTTGAAGAAATCAAAGAGAGGCTCCGAGTTCTGCTAGAAAATCAGATTACACATTTTAGGTAAGGATCTGGGGCTGGAGGGTTTTAATTAGGAGATGAGAGTGGGAAGGGAAAACTAAAGGGCTTAATTTTTCCAAAACTGTAAATCTACCAGACGATATATTGGATATTTAGAAATAACTGAGTAGAACAAGCAAATCAGTCAGACATGGTTCCACAATAACCAGGAAACGTCACATTATTAAGTTCATGTTATTTCCACTTAAAGAAAAAATTCTTCCATGTTTGAGCTCACCCTGGTCATCAATCTATTATAAAAAGTTGAATTTGAAGCTTCTTCAAGTTTCCTAAGTAAAAATAAATAAATAAAAAGTCTTGTGAATCAGAACATAGTGAACAAGGAAGGAAGGCAGTGGTACTCCTAGGAGAGTCTCCACTTTCTCCACTACCTCAGAAACAGGACTAGCTGGCTACACAGGGAAAGAATGAACCTTGGATCAGCCTGGGTGGGTTGAATCTCCCCTGCATACTCAAGAGAGCCAGCAGGTTCTGCGCTTGAACCTTACACCACATAGCCCACTTCTCCCTTGGAGCAAATTAGGTGTTTTTAGTGCTGTCCTGGTGGTTCTGGACCAGAGATCCTGAAATAGCAACTGAAAAATAATAATAGCATTTCTAATGGTTCCTGTTTATTAAATACTTCCTATATACCGATACAGAACTGGAGGCTGGAGAAGTATTAACTCATGTCATAACAACTTTGTTAGTTATCATAATCCCCATTTAAACCAGGAATAAAATGAGGCTGAGAGAGGTTAAGGAACTTGCCCAAGGCAATCCAGCTGGCAAGTGGAAGAAGTGGGGTGCTTACATAAGATAGTCCGGGTTTAAGTAGCCGTGCTAGTCCCTCTGTCCCATGCACAGTGTTCTGAAGGGCCGGTGTCAACCTGAAACCGGTCACTGGAACTCGTAGTGGTACCTGACATAGTTTTTTTTCTGTGGCATCAAAATCCTCCTGGATAAATCTTTATTGACCATACACTATGTGTAAAATGCATTACCAGTAGCAGAGGTCCATAACAATAGGAAACCACAAGCAGGGAAGGACGGCTAGCAGAATCATGAATTTGCTCTAAATCCACTTTTCTATTCCATATATCGATCTTTTGGGGGCTTAAGTAAGTATATTTGAATTTCAGCCTGTTCCAACTAATACTTTTTTAATGCCGGTCTCGATAATAACATATAAGGTCACATTTGAGCTAACGAATAGTTCTCCTTCACAATAGAAATCTAAACAGAGCCTTATGTCACCACTCTGAATATTCTTTTCTGCTGCAGACATTTGCAGAGTCCCTCTTTAGTCATTATTCACACATACACATATATACATTATATACACACATATATGGTGTGAATTCAGATTAACATAACACAACGTGACAAAATAAAAAGCATTTTCCATTCCTCAGAGAGAGTTGCTATAGGAATCAAATTGCAGCATATTTCATGCTAAAATGTAATAATTTAGGCAACCTGAAGAATTTTGTCTTTTTTAGGTATTGCTTTCCATTTGGTCGACCTGAAGGTGCTTTGAAAGCTACTCTCTCACTCTTGGAAAGGGTAAGAATGAAAGTAAAAGATAGATCACATATATATAAAAAGACATAAGCATAATTGTAACGAAATGTTTTGGTTGAATGACCTAGTTGTAATTTTTATAGGATTTGTTTACCATTCATCAAATATCAGAATAGAAGCGAGGAAACTGCCAAAACTCTTGATATTTTATCTTCAAACTCCCAAATGGGATGTACAGAAGATATGTTCCTAGCCCTTCCCTGATTAATGGGTGGCCTTTGCCAATGCTTTGCAATTCTGGTGCTTTCTCTTTAAGCATGGCTCTCAATCCGTATTAAGTCGCAAATAACTGATTTTAAACTTTCACGCTTCTAAGAAGTATGGATGAGTGACACATTTGCTTGAACCTTCTTAATTATCCCTCTTTTTCCTACTTGAAGGTTTTGATGAAAGATATTGTTACCCCAGTGCCACAAGAGGAGGTGAAAACAGTCATCCGTAAATGTCTGGAACAGGCTGCGTTAGTCAACTATTCTCGGCTCTCAGAGTATGCCAAAATCGAAGGTAAGGCTCCCTTCTGCCCCCAGTTTTGAATTTAAATTTTGATATGCCTCCCTGGGGAAGTCTTTCTCTTTTCTGAAGGGCACCCGAAAACAGTGGTCCATCTGAGTATATTAAGCTGAAACCTGGAAGCACTTGAAATGTGGGAGTTTCCTTGGCTGTGGCCAAGTAAATGAATTAAAAGACATCACAGGGGCTCAGAAAACAACCTTTGTAAGGGAACAATATGAAAACAGGATGTTATCAGGTAACTAAGGTCCTTCTGAGAGTCTGTGTTGGCCCTAAGTATCGGCTTTGTGGCTCATGTTTTCCTATAAAGGAATTCTCTAGAATTGCCACCTTCTTTAAACAGAAGAAAATAAAGCAGTCTGTTGTCCACTGCTGATACCATTGGAAGCAATACAAGAATTGAAAAGAGCAAGATCAAGGTTTTGCCTCTTTCTTGCCCCTGAAAGTACCTTGTCCTTTGGTAGTATTTCAAACTCAATGGCAGGTTAGTGCTGAGCCATCTATGATGGCTCCAGGTTGGCTTTAGATCTCATTCATTCTTGTTACACCAGACCTTAGATGCTTGTTACCACTGCCCTCTCAAGTTTTAGGGAAGTGGTCACTGATGACCCAGTAATCACCAAAGGCGCTTTGAGTAAACTCTACTTGAGAAGATTTGGTTCTTTGGGACCTATTCATTCACGAAGGTATTAATCACTTTTCATTGTTACCCTGTTGGCTGCTATAGGGTGATTTGAAAGCCACACCCAACTTGACCAGTGGTGTAAGTGTATAAATGTGGAAGTTCTGTGTGCAAAACTCAATGTGTCCGCATTCTGGAATCTGATGTTCTCTCACACGTGAAACACGACACCTGACTAAAACTAGCAAATGCGCATTGTCTTCCTCAAGACAACTGGGGGAAAAAGAAACTAACCAACCACTCAGACCCTGTCACTTACTCTGCCAAAATCCTTGTTTCCTTAGAGAATTAGGTTAAGAGTATGTCAAATTCACAGTGTTCTGTACATTACACGTCCTCCCTCTCTCAATTTTGTCTGTCTGACAATGCAAATTGTGTACCAGTGGTAATGAATTCATTGTTATGCATCCAGGGAGAAACACTTAAGAATTGGGCACCAAAAGGATGTTTATCAACTCTTGACTTGGTAATGAGTGACAAAAATAGAGGAACAAGAGGTCGTTAAAGGGCTATATTAACAAATAATTGTTCCAGCATTTACTGTCCCAGGATGTAATGATTGGTTGTATTTGGTAAAGTCAGCCAGGTACCTAACAATTCTAGGCAAGGCCAGAGATGGGATGGGATCAAGAAACGTTTTGTTGCCATGGCTGCTGCCTCATAGGTCTTGGTCTAGCTATTACTAGTCTTTTGGTAAGATCTGCTCTCTTCTTTCAGATAAATCTATCCAAAACAAACTTTAAGATCTGTAAGTAAAATGCATTCATTTCCAAAGTAGATCAGCTGGTCTGTAATTTCCTTTTGTGCCTCAATTCTTCTTGGTTGTGTTAATTATCTTTTGCACTGTGACTTTTAGGTCTGGGGATTCTTTGAAGAAACCAATTCTTTTTTTTCAACTCTCTTTTCAGAGAAGTACCTCATTGCACACTACCTGCTCTCTTCCGCTTCTCTCCTTCCTTGTCCGTGATTGGCTCAGCCACTTTAATGTGACCTCTGCAAAAGTGGCTGAGACACCAATTTCAAAGCATGCTGGGATTGTTAATTCAGACAACCCAACATCCTCTGGCTGCATGTATCAGGTTTTCTTTCATGAACATAGTCCACCATAGGCTGAGACATTGCAGCCTGAAAGATATTACTAACAGACAACTTTCTTTTACAAGGCTCTGATCCTACCCGCAGAGAAGAAATCTTTCATTTTTTACATTTGAGCCCCTCTGTGAGAATTAACAGCTTAGTTATCTGAGAATTCTGGAAAGAAGTTGTAGTAATATTGCTGGAGACTATGTTTATGAAGAAATACCTCAAGAGCCTTAGATACTAAAGTCTGAAATCCTTAGTATCTTGGAGCCTTAAATCAATGAAATTTTGTTTCCCTTTACTCATGATGTTTTGGTCATTGTATTCTTGCAAACAGCTCTAAAGAGACGTGTAAAATCATGGTCACAATCTCTCTCGTGACTCACGGCATGCTGAATGGTTAATCCAATAGATCTCCAATTTTGAAGCTCCTTTTTCTTTTATCCTGTGTTTATCCCAAAATACTCTGTGGCTATTTTCCTTTGAGCTAATGTAACGTTTTCCTCTAACCTATGACCTTTAACCTCTTTACCTCTGACCTAAGCCTCTTGCATGCCCAAATCCTCTTTTATAGGGAAAAAGAGAGAAATGTATGAGCATCCTGTCTTCTGCTTGGCCTCCCAAGTGATGGATTTAACCATTCGTGAGTACCTACCACCTCCTCACCATGCTGTCTTCACTCTTTCTGTTTTCATTATTTCAAGAAAATCCAGATCCAAACCAACTCACTCTCCTTGCTTCAAGTTTTTTAGCATTGGCTTGTCTGTTGGTTCTGTCTGTGAAACCCAGTGTGAGAAGTCCAGTCACTTTTTATCAGCCTAAAACAGGTTAGACAATTAAGCCATTTGTTTGTGATAAACTCAGATTTGTCTGTAAGTTTTTCAGTTATTCTCTGTCTGTGACCTGAATGCATTTTTACTTTGCTTGTGTGTAACCCTAATTTGTAAAGTGCTTGTCACTGGTACACAATCAAAAGGTAGCAGCTAGGCCGGGGAGCAATGTGTTAGGTGTCAGATAAAGGACATTTGGGGCAAAATCATGCCTTCTTTTCCATGTTTAAGATGCCAAACTATTATGGGTATGAGATCACACCAGGTGGTCCATTCTTTGTGAAAATTAGATCTTATATGCCTCCTGTCTGTTCTCTATCAAGCTGGGAAGCTTTTCCTTGTTCCCTCTGGAGATTTTGACTTGTCCTTGTCCTCTAAACTTTGCCTAGAACATATGACTTAATTGTCACTTGGAGAGTTCATGTATGTTTCATAGCTTGATTTCACATTAAACTTAATTTTACTAATTTTCTATTTGTGCAGCATTTTCCACCTCTGTGAAGGAGACTTTTTTTGCTGGCCCCCAAACTTTGGGGCGGTGGGAACCCAAGGGCAACCTTTTCTTTCCAATATCATGTATCACACATAAGTGGGGGGCATTTTGGTCCACTTGCTCATTAATTCTGCATATGTGTTCTTGTTTCTCTCTCTTCTCTCCTTGTTGTGCTCTCTCTTTCAAATAGAGAATCAAAAGGATGCAGGTGAACCAATTGTATATGCATTATAAATTATCAGGACTGTTGAGTTATATTCAGTTTTGTTTTGTTTTCAATAGCTCCTTAAGGTATGTACTCCCAGAGAGCCATGTGGAGTTGCAATAATACTTAAGGAGTTAATTTGTGCTGTCTAAATACATCTCATGCCCATTTGATGTTGACCTTTATAGAGCAGAATTTCTGAAAAGGCATAAGCTTTAAAGGAATAGAATTCTGGTTTGCTGCAGAGCTTCATTTCATCCTTGGTTATAGGATTCCAGTGATTTGGCCTCATGTGCATTTTTTAAAAAGTTATTTAACCAAATGAACCTTCTTCTTTGTTTTTCATTTCTTTTTTCTGTTTTCTGCCCTATTGAGAAGTTTGTGTTCTTTGATGAATGTTTATCAGCCAAGACAGAGAGAAGTTGTGTCCATGTTGTTCTTGTATGTATCGCGTGATAAAGCAGGAAGCATGGACAGGATGACCGAACAGGGACTGTTGCTGGAAGTTTTATTAGAGGAAAGCTCTTGGAAAGTTCTGGCTTTGGAAATTTTCTTCTTGTTTGGTCCCAAAACTTCTGATCCTATTTTGAGAATAGGTCTGACTTAAAACTTTAATAAATTAGAATGCAGATCATCGTTTTATAGTCTAAAGGGTTGTCAAAATAACTATCAGTTAATCCAAATTAACAGTTGAGCACATTTCAAAACAATTCAGAAAGCATTCCTGAGTACATTCCAAGCATAGGGGTACTGATAAGTATTTGAAGACTCATAAACCTATGTTCAAGACACATGAACCTTTCTCTCTGGTAGGAAGATATTTATTCAATCATTTATTCACTCATTCATTCATTTATTAGACAAATGGTTAGTAGGAGCCTATCCTGTAGCAGGTTACAGTGTTAAAAGCCAGAGACTATGTAAACAAGAGGGAAATAGCTGTTAGCTTCATGGAGTATGCATGCAAATGGGTGTATATATGTAAATAAGTATATTGCAAAGCCTATTGGTAGAGTTATGTGTAAGAGGGATGGGGCATTGTCAGAAAACCATGAAAGTCTTCATGAGATGGTAAGGATTGAACTGCATCTTGAGAGATGAATTAGAATAAACGAAGGGGAGCTAGGATTGGGAATGGAAAGTCATCCTACATCAAGAGAGTAATATGTGCAAATATGTAAAACCAGATAGCTAATAAAAAATAATGAATACTTATTTAATGCATATTGTGTTCGAGGTATGATTCTAAGCATATTATTAACTTATTTCTCCTCAAAAGCCCTTATAAGAGGGAACTATTATTATTCCCATTGTAGAGATGAGCAAACGGAGGCACAGAACTTAAAAAACACACATCCAGAAATATAAGTGGAGTAGCTGGAATCTGAGCTCAGGCAGAAGCCACCCTTTTATCTACTCTGTAATTAATTCAACATAGCTGCAAAACAGAGTGAAATGATGATAGTAGTGGGTGGGTGCTGATGATGGCAAGGTAGGCAGGGACAGGACTTCAAAGGTCTTTCTATGCCATAATAATGCTGAGTTCAGACTGCATCTCGTGGTTCAAAATTTCTTAACTTGAAAATCATGCCAACTTTTGCATGCATATGGATTTTTTCAGAGGAAAGATTCCACAGGTCTCAACTGCAAAGGTGATGAAGAGTCACTGAAGGCTGTTTATGCAAAGAGATAGGTTGGTGGTTTACACTGCAGAAAAATCACACTAGCAGGAATTAAGAGAAAGGACTGAAGGAGGGAATAGGGTAGAAATGGACTTAAAAGTTAAGGTTAAAGCAGAGATGGGTTTGAAGCTTGGTAGAGTGAAGTTTTTTCTAAGTATATCAGGTCTCAATTGCAATCATAATCATACTTCTTCCCTGGCCTTTAATTTTTTTCTTTTGTACCCCTTCCCTCCCTTTTCAATTTTCTTAATGAGAATAGAGCACAAATTCATGGATGGGTCTGCATAACCAACTGTATGGAGGTGGTAGGGCACCACCGAAGTTACACGTGCAAATTGTAGGGAGGTGGATAGAATACTGGGGACTGAAATATGGACAGCTGCTGAGTCCTTTAGTCAGACTATGCTTTAAGAATCTAAGGGGTATGCAGATGGGATTTTGGTGGACTTATGCTTTATGTCTGGTGGCATTATTAGAAATTAAATGTTCAATTTAATTACAGTACCTCTAAAAAAAAAGATGCAAAAGCCTACTAGTCTATGAAAGAAAAGCTGTGACTCCTGCAAATGAATTC
Organism: Rhinopithecus bieti; assembly: GCF_001698545.2. Taxonomy (NCBI): domain Eukaryota; kingdom Metazoa; phylum Chordata; class Mammalia; order Primates; family Cercopithecidae; genus Rhinopithecus; species Rhinopithecus bieti. Next base: position 1,281,920 of record NW_016815976.1, read on the forward strand.
TATTATTTTAAATACATTTCCATTTAAACCGTCACACATTCTGAACCAGAAAGCTCTGAGAAAGTCTACACTACTATTGCTGTTTTGCTTCAGTTCTTGGCTAAATACTTGCATAATTTTCTGAGCATCATAACGATTCCACTGGAATTTGAAATAAAACAACTTTTTCCTTCAAATATGCCAAGGATTTGCAAAATCAGACAGATGATTATTTGTAGATAGACAGCAGATAGATATAGACAGAATAAATAGGTAGGTAGGTAGGTAGGTAGGTAGGTAGGTAGGTAGGTAGGTAGATAGATAGGTAGATAGATAGATGCAGAAATAGATAGGTGGGAGGAAAGGAGAGGAGAGGAGAGCGGGTAGATGGGTGGGTGGGTGGATGGATGAATGATGAGTAGGTGGGGAGAGAGAGAGAGAAGAGAGCAGCCTCCTATGAATCTATGGGCCTAGGCCCTGTGCTAAGGGCTTCTGATTCAATCCTAACCTTAGACTCATAAAGAAGGCTTTATTTTTGCACCCTTTGCAGATGAAGGAGCTGTGATTCAGACAGGATAAGTAACTTTCTGAAGCAGGATTTGAACTCAGGTCTGTCTGAATTTAAATACCATGCATTTTTGTCTCTTTCTACCATGTAGACTTTTTAGCTGATGTGGTGAGCACTTAGACAATATCCATTCATTCAATGGATAAGGTCAAAAGTATGATACCTACCACTTTTCACATAGGAAGACTACAAATTAACACAGCAGTCCTTTCTGGAACTGAATCATTGACAAAATCTTTACATTGTAAAGTCTTCCCAAGGGCAGTTGAGATTTCCCCAAGGCTGTCAAAGAACTGCGGACTTTTTTTCTCTCCAATTGACAGAAACCTTCTAGATCAGGTCAAATCTATCCAAAGGACTTCCAGGAAGATTCTGTGATGTTGAGGTTTTGTATCTTTCTCTGTCTCCAGGCAAATTTCCTACAGATCTAAGGCTTGTTGAAAGAGAGAAAGAGAACCAAGCTGGTAAAACCCACTAAAATATAGAGCCAAGCCACCACCCCGCAGTCTTCTATAAGGGACCAATAATAATAGTGAATTCAATAATACTGATCTCATCCCCACAAGATGGCCATTCGGAGATGAGGACCATCTCATGCTTCATGTCTTATATATGAGGGACTAAGTGTTTCTCTTTTATTTTATTTTATTTTTTGAGGCAGAGTCTTGCTCTGGAGTGCAGTGATAGGATCCTGGCTCGCCACAACATCTGCCTCCTGGGTTCAAATAATACTTTTGTCTTGGCATCCAAAGTAGCTGGGACTACAGGCACACACCACCACGCCCAGCTAATTTTGTATATTTTTAGTAGAGACGGGGTTTTACCATGTTGGCCAGGGTGGTCTTGAACTCCTGGCCTCAAGTGATCCACCCACCTCGGCCTCCTAAAGTGCTGGGATTATAGGCATGAGCCACTACACCCAGCCTTCCCACCCTTTTTGTTTCATTGGTGCATGAATCAGGGTTTCCAAGACCAGATTATTCTGTGGACTAGCACCTCATCTATACTTTACAATAAGCGGTGGGGACAAAGAGAAACATGTTTTAAACACTGTCACCAAGAAAGATTTCGGGGAAAAAAAAGGATGTGTTAAAATATGTCGTGAGTCCACAAATATGAAATCAGTGTCTCTCTCTTCTATCAGAAAAAAAGATATGATGTTGCAGATGATGATAAACGTTGTTTGTTGAGAACTGAATATGTGCTAAGTAGTTTTGCATATCTCATTTAATTCTCACCATGACCCTGCGAGGTAAGTGTTTTACCATATTTCATTGAATCTAAAGGTCCATCAATTATAAGATGCGCCATTCATATACTATATTATGATGTGCTATCAAACATAAGATGCATCCGGATTTCAGAAATGTTAAAATGTGCCTCTTACTTCAATGAAATAAGAACTTATGCATTCATGCATGGAAATCCTGAAGTAGAAACATGTTAAGTCACTTCCCCAAGGTTAAACAGCTGGTTAGTTGTAGAGTCAGAATTTGAACACGACCCTGTTTAATTCCAAAGTCCACATTTTCAACTTCTACACTATAAAATGCTTGTGACTTGTTAGCAACGAAATTGTATGACACAAAAGAGATTTCTTGATCATTGACAGTTGGAAAAATCAAGGCCCAGAGAAAAGAAGCCAGGTTCAAAATAAAATGAGTAGTCAGTGACTCTCTAGTCTCTTGTCCTGTATGCTATTCAAGAGCCGTCACCACCCCACAAGGCCTCCTTACCTTTCAGTCAAGACATAACGGCCCCATCCACAATCCATTAACTGGTCTGAGCTTCCAGTAGGACACTCGATGACATCCAGCATCCACATGTTAGAATCATATATGTGCAACTCCAAGAAAACACTACCTCAAAACCAGCCTGAGCACTCAATGATTTGTTATACCCCAAATTCAAATCTTTCTCTTGCCTCCACTAGGTTTTCTAACCTCTGTAACCTCAGTTTTATTTTCTGTAAAAGGTGCTAATAATGGTTCCTCCCCAGAGGATTATTGCAAAGATTAAAATACATATTCCAAATAAATCTCTTAACACAAATGCCTGGCACATAGTAAGTGCTCATTATATATAGTATATTATATATAATATATACTATAGTATATAGTATATTATTATATATAATTTGTCTTGAACGGAGTATTTAAAAGGACGTGTTCTTCCAAGTTGACAATGCGGTAGTAGGATACTCTTCATTTTCAATGAATCATAAAACAGTGCTTCTTAAACTTTAATGTCCATCTGAATCCCTGGGGATCTTGTTGAAATGTAGGTTCTGATTTAGCAGGTCTGAGGTGGAGCCTGGGAGTATGCATTCCTAACAAGCTTCCAGGTGATGCTGAAGCTGCTGATCCAGGGATGGTACTTTGAGGGTCAAGGGGAATATAAGAGGTATTCAAATTGTCTTTCTATTATGAATTTCAAACACAACATTGCAGTCTCCATATATATTTGTTAAATACCCACTAGGTTCCAGGAGCTATGCCAGATACCAGGGAAGTGTGTGATGAGCAAAAGCAGTCATGCTCCCTAACCTTGTTGAGCTTACCAAACAAAAAGGTAGAAAACACAGGCATGAAACAAGCAATCACAATCTGATGATGATAGTAAAGGGAAGAAGCAAGGTGTCACAGGAATGCAGTACAAGGTGATTTTACCCAGGCCAGGGTCTTTGATGCACTGCAGAGCAGGGGATAGTGCCAGAGAAGGGCATGATGTAGGTCAAAGACTGGACCCCCAAGAAGAACTGACTGGGGTGTTCCCTAGCCTTGTTTCAGTGTTTGCCTCTATTCATCATCCCTCCAGATGCTCCAAGCTCCTGCCCAAGACTGCTTGTGGCAATGTACATAAAAGTTTATTTGGGGACTAAGTGGGTACTTAGTAGTACTACTGAATCAGAGAAAAAAAAAGAACTCAAATAGCCTAAGCAAAAAAAGAGAATTTTTTGGCTCATGTAGCTAGGAAATCCCATGGAGGGGTTGGCCTCAGAAATGAAAAATGTTCATGTGTTTTCATATCTCCAACTGCTGACAGGCTTCTTTAATGTGACTGGAGCTAATGGTTGAAGTTTGGGAAGCAACATGCCCACAGATAGCACCAGCCTTTTATCCTAGCTAATGACTCCAGAAGAAAAAGAGCATTCCTCGCCAAGCAACTGTATACAATTCCAGAGAAGGGCCACAATGGCCCAGGTTGGGTCACATGCTAACCCTAGAGCCAATAATAGTACTCATGATGGTATGAGGTACTATGGTTGGCCAGGTGTAGCTCATGTGACTGTCCCTGAAGGATATTTTCCTTGGAAGTCCCACCAAAATAACATGGAGTAGAGAAGGTAACTCCCCTGAGCAAGGTTCTTGCACATAAAAGGACAGATTTCCAACACAATGTCCATGCAGAATTAAGCTCACTTTTCTTATATGCAACAGCTGAGCCCTAGGAACGAAGCCTGAGTTGGCATACGATACCCAATTAGAGAAGAAAAACCATCACCAGAGTGTTATTTCTTTCTTTAATTTAAATTAATTTGTATTAAGTTAAGTAAAATTATTTTTAATTATCTTAAATAGTTTTTGTTGTTGTTTTTTGAAACGGAGTCTTGCTCTGTCACCCAGGCTAGAGTGCAGTGGTGTGATCTCGGCTCACTGCAACCTCCACCTCCTGGGTTCAAGTGATCCTCCTTCCTCAGCCTCCTGAGTAGCTAGCTGGGAATACAGGTGAACACCACCACGACCAGCTAATTTTTGTATTTTTAGTAGAGACGGGATTTCACCATGTTGGCCAGGCTGGTCTCGAACTCCTGATCTCATGGTCCTCCTGCCTCAGCCTCCCAAAGTGCTGGGATTACAGGCGTAAGCCACCGTGCCCAGCTGTCTTAAATAGTATTTAATTGAATTTAGACACCTGACGTTATTCTCTGGCTTGGAAGCTTAAGTTATGATGTTTACTATTCAGAATTCAGCTTAGTACATTTGTTAAGTAACCAGGAACTTTGGATAAGAGATAAGAGCTCCTATGTAGTTTGTATGTATACTGAAAACACAGAGTATTTTATTTTTCGTGAAAGCATTGCATTGGACAGGATCCACTGAGGATTCCCTTCTACCGATACTTGATGGCCTGCCCTGGCCCCCGCACTGCTGTAGGCCCTAGAAATACAGAATTCCCTGGCAGAGGAGGAGATAGACAAATGTATATAATTTCCTATTATCAAGGGCCAGAAGTGCTGAGGTAGAAGAGTCAACAGAGGAGCTGAACCTTTGCTATGATGGCACTCTCTTTTTATGGCATATGAAGGCATAACCCTTATCATGAAGGGAAGCTCTCAAAGGTTTTTAAGCAGGAGCATGACAAGTTCAGATGTGTGCTTAACAGAGATTACTCTGACTGCTGCATGGCAGAGAATGAACTGCAGAAGAGAAAAGGGACTGAAGGCTGCCTTGGAAGCTTTAGCAACAGTTGAGGTGGAAATGACGAGACCTGAGTCACATGCCCACCCCCTCAGCAAGAGTGTGGATGAACACGTGATCTAGTATGGTGTGAGATAAAATCAAGACACATTTTGAAGGTAGACTAGACAAGCTATACCACCTAAGTCCTTACAGGGAAGAGACAATGATGGCTCCAATGAAAACATAGGAAAAATCCATGATCCATCCAATAGCCTTTATTAACACATACTTTAGACTGACCTAGAGCTGGAATCTTTTGAAAGGGAGTGGATATTGGAGAATCAAGGGGATCAAGTATACATAATAGACAATCCCACTAAAGAAATTGTATTAGATTTCAACCTTGCATATTTTTAGCCTATGTAGCCATCATTTTAGGGAAGCTGGGTATTCAGGATAGTATTATGTGGCTATCTGCTTAGCTTTCTGTTCCTACTTGAGCTTTTATCTACCCCCACCCCCAAATCATAGCAAATTGCTACAGGCTAGTTATTTTCTGCAATTGCATAATACAAACACTAACATCTTCAGCAACACATCATTAGGCTGGAACTTGGTAACAAGTGAGTTTCCATCAATCATATTCATCTCTCATATGATATTTCAGAGACTGGCAATTCACTAGCTGGAGCCAGAGATGGTCAGGTTATTTAAGGGCTAATTGGAGTGTCTCTCGCTCCCGGATGCATCTCTTCCTTGGCTTAGATGAGCATGCAGCGGAATTCTCTTTTTGTTTTTCTGCAGTCACATTTAACTCTCTCTCTGGAAGCCAAGCAGATTTAATTGTGTAAACATGAGCAATGGTAATTGGGTAAATGAAGTTGGAAACCAAGGTATGATGTTTTTGTTTTGCTCTGTGAGGAAAAAAAATAGGGAGCTTGTTTTTCCATGGTGGCAAACCTCACTGTCAGAATTCTGGACAGACAGTTGGCAGGAGGAGATCCCTTTATGAATTTCTCATCAAGACCCATTTAGCTGAAATATGTATCTGCTGCCTCATGGGTGATGGATCAACCCAGGGGCGCTTTATTGTTTTATTCACCACCAGATCAAGTCTTTCTCTACCCAGGTTCACTTAACTGGGTGAGAATGAGTCAGGAATTTCCATGAGAATTGCACATGCAGGTAACATGCATTCATTGAAAGAGCCATGAGGATGGATTACCAGAAATGCTCTTAACTTTAGGCCGTGCTGTCAGTGGAAAACCAGATTTTAACAAAATATAAAATATGGAGTACTATTTTTCATGATAAAAGGATTAGTAGTTGCTTCCTTTTAAATGGTTATCATTTAAAATTGAGTCTTCCAAATTCTATTTGCACATATTTTTTCCCAAACAATTTCAATAAGAGGAAACTGGTAATTTTTTTGTCCTGTATTCTAAACATTAAAATGGTCCAGCAAGAAAAGGATCTCACCAACTCTTGTTTTAATGATGATTTTACCAGAATATTATATTTTATCCATATTTCTCAATCTTTTTTTATTAATGTCACTAGAATTCCATTTCCTATATGCCTGCAGTAAAATTCATTTTCCCAGTTGAAAATTCAAGCAAACCAAGAAGCAAACTTGGCAATGGAGTATGTCCCACTCACCATACAGATTGCTTTATAAACCAGAACTATTAGAAAGGAGCAGGTCCAAGGTTAATGAGACACTCATTAAAGAGAGAGAATTGCAGAAGCTGATAGTGCTCTGTGCCTGTATTGAAGGAGAGGCTATTGTTATAAGATGTTTGCTGTGCTGATATTGTAAACCACATGACAGATGGGTCAAGTGCTGATTACAGTATTCTAACATTTGGAATAGCAAGTAACATATTTGATAAGCTGGCAAGTTTTTATATATGATTCAACCCACAATATAAAAGCCACGAGAATTCCAAATTGAAAATAATTAAATGAGCTGGAAACAATCAGATACCACACATTTTCCCCCAAAATGACAGATTTTGACATGTTGAAATTCCACAAAGGGAGCAAGAATATTTCCTAGCTCACTTGAACTAATAACTGCCCTTCATCTGCTTTTGCAAAGCAATTAATTGCAGCCTTCTCACAATGTGGAGGTAACAATAAACATGTGTAGGCATCTTGAGCTTTACAGAGATCTGTCCCATAGATTGCTTTATTTGCTCTTATCAGCAACCCTGTAAGATATACAGAAAAGATACTCTCAATTTATAGATGAGGAAACTAAAGCACAGAGAGGTTCAAGTAGCAGATGCAAGGTTATGTAGAAAGTAAGTAACATATGGGGGATGACAAGCCAGATCTTCCAACTATTAATATATCAAGTCCTATTTCTGGTCATCTGTAAGGAAGAAGCAGCTATTAACGTATAGGTGTTCTTCATTGTACGAAGTGTATCTTTTTTTGGTCAGTGCTGCTGCTGCCATCATTCATGTGTATCCATCTGGATAAAGCATCTGGTATTTGCATTCAGCCTCTGAGTGTCTCGGTGGTGGTGGTGGGTGGGGGTTGCTGGTGACACTGGTAAGAGTCCTTGTCGAACAATGTCACACCTCTGTAGTGTTGAAGTATCGCCAAGAAAGCAGCAGCTCTCCATTTGTGTTTTATCATTTTTGCTTATTTGGTTGTTCTTTTCAGAATTTGTCATCTTACTTGTCACCCTGTGTTAAAGTCACTTTGTCTTTACTTTTTTACTGTCTCTCTTCACCTACCCAAGCAGCTCCCCTGCCACCTCCTGGGCCTCCTCCTCCACCCACCCAAACGCAGACCAGCATGTTATATCAAAGGCTCAAAGGCATGCCTAGGCCAAAATCAAGTACCGTAAACTTTCATCATTCCTCTACTTGGCAGCTTTCTAGTTTAGTTCGCTTTTCTGTTCACCTTTCTTCTTGAAATTTTGTTTCAGTTTGGAACACTAAGCTGAGACTCGGGCTCTCAAGTATAATTTTATAGGTTTTGAGATACTCAAAAGAGAGCATTTATTTCCAAATGTCCACATTTTTTTTTTTGTCTAGCTATGTCTGACATATGCAACATTTTCAAATCTCAATGTCAGCACAAAATAACATTGTTGTTGCATAACATTTTGCATGACAATTTTTTCTGTGTTATGAGCTTAATTCTATTGTATGAAATGGTTCTTAAGTATACTATATTTTTAGTTCCATTTTATCAGTGCTCCAGCTAGTGCAAGCTTGGGGGATAGGAATATTGTAATTCATTTGAAGACAGCAGAAGTGGCCAAAAAAAAAAAAAAAGTCATTTCTAAGCACAAATTTCTCCTTGACTTCTGTTGGGGAGAGGGAAGAAGTGCTAAAGGATTTTGCACAATGTTTTCTTTAAAGACAACATCTTAGAGAATTTACTTTTAGTTCCATTTTGCCATTTAGCTAGTAGTACAGCAGCTATGCAAACAAACAGGAAAATAGTGCAGTGTCTCACTAACGTGGCTCGATCTACAGATGATGGAATCAAGGCTAATTAATAGTAAATGAAAGACTGGCTACATGGGTTAATTGGCAGATCAAGTGTTCTAGATTAAAGGATCCTTAACCTCCTCACTTTAATGGTTTTATGTTCAAGTAAAATTGCAAAGGGTTTTGTTAAACATACTGTCTGTATATATACATCAGGCATACACATATCTGTGTACATGTGCAAACACTCATAGAATGGCTGCATGCACATGCACAATTTATGTGTATCTATTGATATCTATTGTAGTCAATCTAAGAGTACTGCCTATTAAAACAAATCTTCAGGTGGTCCTAACTTCAACATCTTGGATTTCTCCAAACATAAAAATTATTGACTTTTTTTTTAAGTGCATAAAAATATTGGTAGGAATTATTTATGTATCATATGTCATAAACAACCAGAATTCCCCTAGATTTGGTGAGTGTTTCACCCAAAAGGACAAAGCTCTCTATTTTTAAAGCAAGAGATTTCAAAGATGTGCCCCAGGTGGGATTTCCTGCAGATTTGTATTAATGTGCAGGCTTGTCTGTTACTAGAAAATGTATGTAAGTGTGTGATGTGTGTATGTGGGTGTATGTGTCGAATGGGTAATAAGCATAGGATGAGGAATTTGCAAATTGATGTGTAAATGTGAGTATCAACTAATAAAAAATAGTAGCCTGTGCATATTTACTATCAAAATGCAAATACCTCACTCTACACATATTACCCAAAAATATATACACAGTATGTTTGTAGAAATGCCTGAAAGTCTATGAATGAAATTATGATAGTCTATTTATCAAATTACTAACAGGTCAGATGCCCCCAAAAGCACAGAAGTCAATCTTGTTGTACACTCTTTCTCTAAATGTATATTGCTCTAGACCAGGCAATGGGATGTCAGCACCTAAGCTCCCACATCTCCTTATTCTGAGTGTTGGTTATTCTCTGCCTAATCCACACGTGTATGTTTCCCATAGCCCCACCTTCAGGCTCTAACCATATCCAGCCACATTTCCATCTGGGTATGGCAGAGATAACGGAGCTTTCCTTTGACTTGAATCCAGGAAGCCCATTTTCACACTAGCCATCAGGCCTTGTTAGACTGAGACTTTCAACACCTGGCTAATCTTACCCTGTCCCACTAATCACTCTTACATCCCATTTGCTAGAACACCCTTTTTGCTTAGTGTCTCACTGAATTTATTTTTCATTATTAAATCCTAAATTACTAATGACCTGATATGTTCATTACCTACCTAAGAAATGCATAAAAGAATATTAAGAAACTTTTGTTTTTGTAAATTAGCAATCTCTTATGATTTTGTTTAAGTCTGCCTACTTCCTCCCAACCCCTGCTGCCTGCCAGAAACCTTCCTATTTAGTAATAGGTAATTGTTTCTAGCAAGAAACATCCTGAAGCCAAAATATACCTGCTTCAGATGAAGAGATGAAAATAAGTTTTGCCAGTTCTCTTGCAAATGTATGTACCTACTTGGGGAATTCTACTAAATGATGTTTATTTCACTATATCCCATGTGCTCTGACTCTGAGGCTTTAAGGTTTGAAGGTGGCTAAACATGAAATACAAGTTCCCCTGGAATTCAAACTGGTTGAATCCAAGCAGTTTCAATGGCCAAGAAAACCTTTATGTTTTGGCCAGCCATGGTGGTTCACGCCTGTAATCCCAGCACTTTGGAAGGCTGAGATGGGCGAATCTCCTGAGGTAAGGAGTTTGAGACCAGCCTGGTCAACAAGGTGAAACTCCGTATCTACTGAAAATACAAAAATTAGCCAGGCATGATGGCAGGTGCCTGTAATCCCAGCTACTTGGGAGGCTGAGGCAGGAGGATCACTTGAACCCGGAAGGCGGAATTTGCAGTGAGCTGAGATCACACCACTGCCCTCCAGCCTGGGAGACAGAATGAAGAGACTCCATCACAAGAAAGAAAAAGAAAACCTCCTTTATGTTTTAAATATTACTCTTTTCCCAAAGGAAAAAAGTTTGTAATATTTTGGAACATAATGACATTGTCAAACTCATGAACTGAACTCTAAAAAGAGGGCAAAATAAACCAGGGTTCAGGTTCTTCTTGAGCTGGGTAAAAATACAACACTTTCAGTTTAAGAGAAACTAACAACAAAGAAAACAATTAAGTACACTGTTGCAATTTAACTGATAAAATTTCAATTGTAACAACCAGTAGCACAAACTACTACAACCCATTCAATAATCTACTCCTAATACCCTTTTAACAATTATTTTTCCTGACTAATGGCCCAGGCATATCCAATTTTTCTTTTCTATCTCCTCCCTGTACAACTTGAAGCAGACATTTGAATCTGCATTTTCAAAATGAACGTTCCAACATACGCGGGCCTGCGATGAAAAATTACACTGTAGCATTTAATAACTACTCTAAAAAACAAATGTAACAACAATCAATATTAAACTCCTGTTAACCTTCCCCCTTCAGGTAGCATAAATACAATCTAGACAGTGATATAGTACCTTTATGCTGTCTTTAAAGAACATGTGTACAAACTGTCACTAAATTTGAAATGGGCTGTCATAGACCTACTATAGCTTCATATGCAAATTTGAAGCTGGAGCACTGCTTTTTTCTAATATGTATTATAATGATGGTGATAATAATAAAATGGCTTTATGGTTTGCTCACTAATTACATGGCACTTAACATTTGCATGAATTTTTTTTTTTTTAAATACTGATAACTATTCTCAATTTCTTATCCACTAGTTCTAATGGCCATAAAATTAGCCTGCCACTTTCGCTGAATTTTAACACAAACTCTTGTACTACAGAAAATGTAGGCCGATTAATCACTCCTGCCAAAAAGCTTGAAGATACAATACGTCTTGCTGAACTAGTCATTGAAGTTCTTCAGCAAAATGAGGAGCACCATGCAGAGGTGAGCAGGCTTGGTGGGAAGTGTATCTTACTGTACCTTAGCTGAGCTTGCAGAGCTGATTTTCCCAGCCAGATTGTGAATAAGATGCCTTAACACCCATTTTCTTTTAACTGGGATTGCAAAGGGAATGAAAGTGGAAGTTTTGCAAGAAGTCTTTGGAAGGTTATTTTGAACAACCAAAAAGTGGTTGCATGTTGTATGTTTCAGCCTAAGTTTTCAGATGTTTCTAGCAACAAACAAATGAGGTGAGTGCTTTTTAATCATTCAAGCAGCATCTGGTTATCATTGTCCAGAACACAAAATATTTTTTGGTTTTTTGTGGTTGTTTTTGTTGCCACCACTGTTGTTTTTATTAGTAGTTATTTGGTGTGTGAACAAGAGACCTTCTTTCTCAATTTATTTCTGTAACTTACTCTGCTTGTACTAGAGTCTTCTTCTTTTTTTTTTTTTTTTCCTTTTTTTTTTTTATTTTTTTTTTTTTTTTTTTTTTTTTTTTTTTTTTTTTTTTTTTTTTTTAATCTTAGATTGCCTGGGTTGTTAAACATGGTGACAGAAGCAAATTATTCTGTGTTGTTCAACTTGTCGATTCTCCAACATACATCTAAATAAATATAGCTACTTTTTTTTAACAAACCACTATCAAAATGATCCTTTTGATAATAATTATAAACCAAGGGATTTCAAGGCTAACTAAATCTCAAACCTATAAGGACTTAACCTAACACTTTCAAGAAAAGATTCCAAAATTTCATGATGGTTAAATGGTTATATCAATGCTCATCTCAAAATTGAGATTTAAAATCATCTCTCTTAAAATAATCTTTGTGAAAATGGCATAATTCTCCCCCATCTCTACACTCAGATTTACAACAAAGGGGAAAAACGACATTTCCTAAAAGTAATTTCTCAAGTACCTAAAATGACCATTCCATGACTAAATGGAAATTGCCAGTGTAGTTAAATAATACATAATACACCATAAATCCAACCATCCCGACTAATGCCTGATTGCATATTTAAATTTCCTCCCTGTTTTTCTACTATTTTATTCAATCTTGGCTGATCGTGGCAGGGGAAAGAGGTATGTGACTAAACCGAATGAACCAGCCACCTGCTGTCATACTTTGTGCATGCCCTTCCAGTACCATGTCTTCTAATGGGACTTTTCCTGGTGCTCCTGCTTTCTAACACTGACCCAAGGAATGTAACAGCAACTTCCAGTGGACTGCTTGTGAAATGGGTGACCCTCCACATCAGGGTCAATGTGGGTGATTCTCTTGTGCGTGCATGAAGCAATTGATATACTTAACAACGACTGCAGTTACATCCCAACACAACGTCTCCTACCTGCCTTGATTCTGTCCTTAGCCTGGTGTAGTTTCCTATGTCTGTCTGTACTTACCTTTATTACAGCAGATGAGTACCAAACTGAGTAACCAGTAGCTCGCCAGAGTGATACTAATCTTTCTCAACAACCGTCTCTATGTGAATCATATATACAGTATTTATATATAGAGAGAGTGCTGAAGAATTTTTTCCCTGAAAACCCTCAGAGAATGGGGGTAAGACCCCTTGAGGCAGGTAGAACTAATTCATACAGCATCTATCCGCAACGCACAGCCATGAGTGATAAGGAAAAGCAAATAGATAACCTCCAAACATGTAAACAAGTGGGTTAGAATATTTTTCCTATGCTATCCTATAGGATGTTCTTTTCAGACTGCAGGCATCTAGGGTTCCGGTGATGGTAAGTGTGTTCTTCCCAGGTGTCTTCAAAGTCATCTCTAGAGGCATGGAGGGGCTCCGGCCTGCCCTCCTCTGATCTGAGTGGTTGAGGCTCTTCCCATGATGCTGGACAAAACCCACACATTCTTGAAGACATAAATACAAAGAGGACAATTTTCTCAGTCACAATTGTGCTTTTAAGTGAATCAGAGGAGAAGAAAAATGACAGATATACTTGATTTATAATCAAGTTATTTTTGGAGGCTGCTAAGGGCTAAGAAAGGATGTATATTTTCTAAATTACTCAAAAGAAACACCAAAGGAGGGCTTATATGCTAAAAAAGGCACGTTTCACTTTTCCAAAAAGCCCTTTTTCACTGTGTTAATCCTTATCCTAAACTGCCCTAATAACCATCATCACAAAATGTTTTAATCTTATATATTCAAAAGCCATTCAAAGCAAATAAATAGGGTAGACATCAACTCGATTCCCATTACCAACTTTAAAACTTAGTAATGAAAACTTCAGCATACTTTGGAGTGCCTGAGACCAAATTTTCTTTTAGATAAATGTACAGAATTCTTTCCAAAATTAATAATTTTACCCAATCACAAAATCTTCTCCATCAATCAAAAGCTACCTATTGAGTATCTTCTATCTGCTGAGCACCGAGGCAAATACCTTGGTGCTTTTTGAAAGACAACTAGGCATAGGACACCCTGTCCTTCAAACAACAGAACACAGGGCGTCCAGGAGCTTAGGCTCTGTGCCAGAGAAGTGTGACTTTGAATCCCAGCTTTGCCTCTTCTCTTCCAGGATAACTTCTCTCATCCTGTAAAGTGTAGACAAGAATAGATGGTCATTGTTAGAGTGGAAGGCCACATTCAGTAAAGCAACTGGTGTTGTGCCCGGCACAAAGTGAGCACCCCACAAAGGCTGGCTCTTGTGTTACTAGGAACAAATTGCTAAGGAAACAAAATATAAGAATATCTGATTATCAAAGTGACAAAACCTGTGTGGAAAGTATCAAATGAACAGAATAAACAGAATGTGTTGAGAGCAGATTCATTTCAAGGTGCAGTGGACCAGAAAGGCACTACCACCTGTTCTCAACTTTCACTTACAGATTGAAATCACGTGGACAGCTCTTGAAAATTCAGATCCCCAGGTCTTGCCCCAGCTGAATTTATTGGAATCTTCCAGGGAAGTGCTGAGCATGGGTAATTTTTAAAAGCTGCCCAGGTGATTCCAGTGTACAACCAGGGTCAAGACTGGCTGGAGTACAGTGGAAGACGTAGCATTACCTCTGGCACACTAAACATGGGGTTTTTCTTCCCCAGAAGAAAAAGTACGACAATTGTTTTCTACTGATCAGTACTCACTACCATGTTCTCTGGGTGCTCAGTAAACTAAAAAAAAAAAAAAAAAAAAAAGGAAAAAAAGACTAAATCCTAAGCTTGGATCTTGGCTGTGTGGCCATGCTGTTTGGTGGTACCACTCAAATCAAAGTAACTAGTAGGCTTGCCTCCTCCACCTAAAAACAAAACAAAACAATAATCCTTAAAGACATTTTAAATTCCAAGATAAAGTAATTAAATGTCCCAAGAAAAGAAATCTCTCCAGCTAAGAATACATCATATGTACACACATGCAGTATATGGAAGCAGTGGTCACATTTATCTCTTAATTGCAGCTTAACTCTGTTTCCAGAGTCTAATCTATTCACAAACACACATACACAAATTATGCCTTCATGGATGGTTGCTACATCTTCCCAATCTCTCTCTATGTATACGTATGTATATGTATATATGTATTGTATATAGATGAGTACATATATACATGTTAGTTTGTGTGCAAAATATACAGTGCGTTTGATGTAGACTGTACCCCTAAAGCACACATCTTTGTCTTTGAATAATGAAAAACTCTGGGTAAGTATTTAATAGCCAAAGTATAACTCCTTATTCTCCTTATTGTCTTTGGAAAAGGTTTATAAGACTTTAGATGCCCATGAACATTGTGAGTTAGCTCAAGTACAAAAATAGCATTCACCTGTATGAGCAAGCATAAAATAAATATTTTTTAAGCCTGGCCTTTCCCAACCCAGTCACACAGATTCTGTTCATTTAATTGGAATTACACTTTGGCTTTCTGGCTGTTACTGCCCTTGCTAGAATGATTTTGTTCTTCTTGGAGAGTCAGGTTTGATTACAAGGTTTTGAAAAGAATTCCTTGAATGTACAAAAATAGTTCTGGTCCTCACTTATTCTACAGTCCCCAAATTTAAATTCTCTTGGTTCACTAGATACCTAAACTGTTCTACCAGATTCCAATAGCAATGATTCATACAACAGTAGTCATCGTTCTTTGCAGGGCTATTAATATCTAAATGATTATTAATGCAAGGATGGTAGATAGTTGCTCAATAATATATTAAATTACAATGAGGGACTAAGTTCTCTATAGATCATAGAAGTGGCACTTCTTATGACCTCTGGTTTGCAACTTCTAAGTAAAAAATTCGATGAGAGGTCCAGCGCGGTGGCTCATGCCTGTAATCCCAGCACTTTGGGAGGCTGAGGCAGGCAGACCACCTGAGGCCAGGAGTTTGAGACCAACCTAACCAACATGTTGAAACCCCATCTCTACTAAAAAAAAAAAAAAAAAAAAAAAAAAAAGTTAGCCAGGTATGGTGGCAGGTGCCTGTAATTCCAGCTAGTCAGGAGGCTGAGGCAGGGGTTGCGGTGAGCCAAGATCACACCATTGCACTCCAGCCTGGGTAACAAGAGCAAAACTCCGTCTCAAAAAAAAAAAAAAAAAAAAAAATTGCTGATAAGAGCCAGATATGAGATTGGGTTAAGAAACTTAAGAAACTTTTAATTTCAAACATTCGAGCTTCGTTTTGTTGTTTTGTTTTGTTTCTTCCTGTCATTCTAGGGCAAATTGTGTCTGGGGAGGCAACTCAATCTTCCTAGTAACTTTTCTTGGACTCATCCTGAAGATGTAAAGTTAGTTGAATAACTAAAGAATAAGTACTAGCCAACATTTAGTGTACCTATGCGAATTTTTCAAATATCTGGAACCAGCATTGATGAGAATCAACCTTCCATATAGGGGTGGAGATGGAACTTCATCCAGCAAGTTCCAGGATTTAGATGGTCTCTGCCTAAAAGACTGGTGGCTGGGAAAGTTCTGGGGGTGGCATGGAGGGCTACTTTATCTACTGGACTTAGCTAGGTAGTCAGTGGAGTAAGCCCTAAACCCCAGGGCTCTCATCTGCAGGTGGTAAAACTACAATAAAACCTCATCGGTTCAGACTCAAATACTGGAATCTGTGACAATTCAATTGCAGATGTGACTCTTTTAATTTTTCTTATGTAATATATTTGACTTGATCTCAACTTTCTCGGGAAATTCTAATAACTCTTCCTACAAGTTAGAGGAATCCAATACCCTTTTTCCATCTTAGGATCTACAAAATTAAATCTACTGTTTCTTTGACTTCAATTTATAAGTCAACTTACCTATAATTATTAGATGCTTAAAAAACTTTTACACTTATGATGCATTAATAACTAATGTAGACTTAATGAATACTTTTTACTTTAGTGTCCAATTATAGGCTACATTCAAAAACAGTAAAAGGATATCTCTTTTTAGAAAGTCCAATAAGTTAGGCTTTTTTTGCTGACAGGCCAGCATCTCCCCTCTCCCATTACTCTGAATCAGTGAGGTTTTACTGTAAATTAAAATGGAAACAGCAGGTGTCTATTTCCAGCCAAGCCAACCTTGCAGAATGGTCCATGACTTGATTTTTTTCATTTAATTTCCAAACCAGCCACATGTTGATAAAGGAGAAGTAAGTAAAGTGAAATCTGGTGAAAGAAGAGAGGTGGACCCCTATTCTGCCTCCTAGTGGCTGTTAGAATATCCCTCTAATAACTAATAGATCACAAAAGAGCTTGGTCATTGAACAAACCCTTTCATTTATGGAATTATTTCCATAATCATCTTTCATATTTTCAAATGCCTTCCCATCTTTTTTTGGTGAATGCTCCGGAAAGTGTTTCCAATGTAAATACTTTGCGGCATTGAATGGGGATGTGGGGACCAGAAGGGGCTGGCAATTTGTTTTGTTTTCTGCTCTCTTTGAAATCGGCAAAACAGGGCCTGTTGACACTGCCACTCATTCTGCATGCTCCCTGCCAGAAATGATTAGTCAACATGCATGCATGCCTTTGAATTGAATTCACATCTGGCTCAGTCTGATGTGAATGTCACCCCCTGAGACCCCGCACAATGATTTCCAAGGGCCCATGTGCATGAAAATGAGTTACTTCACTGATATTTTTTGGTTTTCAATGTACATATGTCTCCAACCCCCAGAAAAATAAGTCCTGATCTTACTCAGTGTTTTCTAGCCTAAGCCTGATCTTTCCTCCAGACTGGATACAAAACCAAAGGCTCCTTGCTTAAAAAGATTTCAACTCAAAAGTTTTGTGACAATTGCAACAATGGTTTTCTTTGACTTAGTATGAAATAGGAGTAACATTTCCAACGTATAGGAAACGTGAGTTCTTGAGTTTTTGTATGAGACCATAGACAAGCCCCAGATATGTAGATATAAGTGAACAATAATTGCAAATTTTCAAGTTAGACCAGCAGAAAACCCATAAACACAGTGAAGAAACTCCCAGATTTTAATACCTTAGAGCAAGAACTAGCCAACAGTGATGACAAAGAGCATGATTCGAAACGTACTGAGTTATTGTAAACTGAACAGATGTTCCACGTCTGTCATGTCTACTGCAGCATCCTCTGACCCACAGGTCAGAATAAAGGCTCTCTATGGCAGGCCTGGAATCACACAAAGCACTGCCTTAGACACTCAGCACCCAAATTGTATCAAAAATTCTGTTCTCTTTACAATAAAATTACCAAACCCTGCTGGATGCACCATTAATTTTGAACAGTGAAGGCTAGAGTTCACATCTTATGTCCAAGAAAGAAGCTCATCACCTCTTTGTCTGTTGTTTTTCTGCCAAATTTCAAAGGCCTTTGCGTGGTGGTCAGATTTAATGGTGGAGCATGCAGAGACGTTCCTGTCACTCTTTGCAGTAGACATGGATGCAGCCTTAGAGGTGCAACCTCCAGACACATGGGACAGTTTTCCACTGTTTCAGCTGCTGAATGATTTTCTCCGTACTGACTGTATGTATTATCTTTGACTGTTTGACTTTCCTAAGTAGTGTGCAGATAAACCGATTGCTAAGAGGTCTTTATCCCAAGCAGACTACAGGCTTGACATAGCTCTTCATGGTTTTATTATTATTAACCCCCCCAAAAAAAGAAACATACATCTGAAGGGTATTCCCTTTCTTCCAAAAAGTGTCCTGTTCTAGGGAAGCTCTCTCTTAACTAGACAGAATAACCTGAGAGTAATGTGAGAAGAGGTATCCATTTTTTGTGTATTTTATTGGCTCTCAAATTAATTAACCTCTTCATATTTTGCAATTTTTATCAAAAGTGGCTTTCTAGATGAAAAAAAAATTCCAGCTGAATAACATGTCAAGCATTTCAGAACTATGTTATAGCAACAACAGCCATAAAATAGACCTTCCTCCCCAGAGAGGGTGATGAAGGAGGGCAGAGTATAAAGAATGTTCTTTCTTCCTAGTAACTTAATGGGAGGAAGGGAAGTGGGTGCAAGGAAAACAGAAAAAACAATGGTATGAATTGTTGTTTTGTTTTTTCTTAAAGTAGCATGATCATTTTGCTTTTAGAAGATCAATACCAAGGGATAAAGTGTTTTTTAATTCCATTTCAATGTTTTATGTACTTTTTTCCTTCTCTTCTCTTTTGGCTTCCTTAGAAGCAGTATATTTAATGTAGAAGACAATCAATCTTCTGTGTGTGTGTGTTGTACATTGATAAAGTAGCTGTGGGTTCTTAACAAGCTTTTGCTTATCTGTCCTAGATAATTTGCGCAATGGAAAATTTCACAAACACCTGCAAGACCTGTTTGCCCCACTTGTTGTTAGATATGTGGATCTGATGGAGTCCTCAATTGCACAATCCATTCACAGGGGCTTTGAGCGGGAGTCATGGGAACCAGTCAAGTAAGGAAACCTTTTTTGATACCATCGGAGTTTGGGTACAAATGACTGGAGAATAATACAGAAATGGATTAATGATGTCATATGGGTTTCATTGTCAGTATGGACAGAGAGAAACACTATACATTTCTTCTACTATGATGCTTATAGCTTCCTTGCCCAAATGGCAGGAGGGTGGGGGATGGAGGAGGTGGGAAGGGTGCAGGAAGAGGTTGAAAAAATGTTTTATGAAATGAAATCTCTTATTGCACAAGATAAACAAGGAAGAAGGAATATAAACGTGGCTGTGATATTTGTGTGGTATGTCTTACTCCAGTGGTGTTATCTCTAGGAATCACTGTTTCCCAAAGAGTGTTCAGTAGGGGTCTAGGCAGGGAGGTCAGCAAACTTTTTCTACAAAAGGGCATATAATATATACTTAGGCTTTTGGAGCCACATATCTCTGTCACAACTCAACTCTGTCACTGTAGTGTGAAAGCATGAAAACAGTCATAGACAGTATGTAAAGGAATGAGGGTAGCTATGTTCCAGTGAAACTTTGTTAACAAAACAGGTTCATAGTTTGCCATTCCCTGGTCTAGGCCTTTTAGATGCACCTTTTTGAAAAAACCTTTATGGCCAAGTATGTTTAGGAAAAAATACCTACTCCACTGACCTAGAACTTTGTGTAACTCTGTTTAACCCAGATTTTCCTAAAAGTATTTGACCACAGTGTGCTTTCTTTAAAATGGGACATAGACCCTGCAGGATAAATCTTGGGAAATCTTGTGGGTTGCAAGTTTGTCAATTTCCACAAATGCTTGGCAAATTTTACATCTTATTTGAAAATGTTTGGCCGGCTTGGTGCCATCTCCATTCCCCAGATGGGAAGAGGGCTTGACTTGAGGCTCCAGAGGGTCAGTCTCAGACTCCCCTTTCTGAAAAAATAGAGACTCCTATATGGAGAGTTTGGTGGTTATGGTTTGATGGTTTGAAAAGCTCCAGTAAAGCCTAGTGTTGGATTTGCCCTATTAGTTTCTTTCCTTTTTTTTTTTTTTTTTTAGGAAATCATTTTGTTCGTGCTAGTCTTTTATATCTTTGGGATGCAGCAAACAGTATGGACTAAAGTAAAGGGTTGTTACAAGCACATTTTAGGAACTCCAGAACAAATATTCATGAGGCCTTTCCTCAGTTTGGAAGCGTTGATTTGCAGCCTATTTTAAGGCAGTTTTCTGAACTGAGACCCTCCTCTAATGTTATACTGTGTAAGGCTCTCACTGATAAATTAATGCAAAATAGGCTTTTCTGCCCCCCTTCCACATCTGAGCCACAAGAGAAGTTTCCCTATTGAGAGGAGGTTAATAACCAGTAGCTCTTCCTTTGCAAATACCAAGAAATTTAAATTTTAGTTTGTTATTCTCCAGTTTATAACAGTCTCTTAATATGGCCCTACTGACTTTTAACTCATGAGGGTAGAACTGGGTCCCTTGATGGAAAGTTATTAATGAGAGACTTTATTTTTTTTTAATGCTCAATACAATCAAGACAGTTGTGCTGGAGAATAGCTATTAAGAGGAAAAGGTTAAAATGAGTAATATTTACATTTTAAAATAACAGTGGTCTTGAAACAACATTTACTTACTTGCGTTTAAATACAGAGACTACTACTAGTAACACACATGGAAGAGAACAATTGGTATCCTTCACTATTCCTTGAAGAGCCCTAGGTTTAGTGCCCCATCTTCCATTTACTAGCCAGAAGTCAAGGGTTCAAATCTCTATGAACTTGTTTGCTCCCCTGCAAAACTGAAGTTTTCAAAACGTACTTATCTGGTGTCTGAGAATTGTCGTGAAACCTTGTGATAATGTCACTAAGTCATTTTATAATCTGTTAAATTTCTTAAAAGTCAAAGACGGCCGGGTGCAGTGACTCATGCCTGTAATCCTAGCACTTTGGGAGGCCGAGGCGGGCGGATCACAAGGCCAGGAGATGGAGACCATCCTGGCTAATATGGTGAAACCCCGTCTCTACTAAAAATACAAAAAATTAGCCAGGTGTGGTGGCAGGCACCTGTAGTCCCAGGAGTCGGAGGCACCTGTAGAACCCAGGAGTCGGAGGTTGCGGTGAGCCGAGATCACTCCACTGCACTCCAGCCTGGGTGACAGAGCAAGACTCCATCTAAAAAAAAAAAAAGAAAAAAGAAAAAAGAAAAAAAAGTTAAACACAGGAGTGCTACTTCTTTGGGGGCATTAAATATTCTTAATACTATCAGAAATAAAGATAGACTCAAAATCATCTTCATACCTGAAAGTCTTAGTCTAGGAATGCTTTCTTGGGAATTTTTTTACCAATTAAAAAAATAAAATTTGAACCCTTGCATGGGCAATTTAAAGGTCTGCAAATTGTGAATAAAGGAATAATAGTTGTGAATAATAACCTGAGAATTATGCAGATATGTGTGTGTTTTTTAGTAGCTTTTTGCTATCCAAAATTGTGCTGTTAGTGAATATGATTGTGGTTTGTTCAATTCATGCTAAATAGTATATGCCTTTCAGAGTACGTGGAGATCTTTTAAAGTGTCAGCTAAGGGCTGGGTGTGGTGGTTCACACTTGTAATCCCAACACTTTGTGGGGCCAAGGCAAGAGGATCACTTGAGGCCAGGAGTTCAAGACTAGCCTGGGCAACATAACCAGACTTCATCTCTACAAAACAAAAAAAAGTAGCCAGGCATGGTGGCGCAGCATGTAGGCCAAGCTACTCAGGAGGCTGAGGTGGGAGGATTGCTTGAGCCCAGGAGTTCAAGGTTGCAGTGAGCCATGATCCTGCCACTGTACTCCAGCCTGGGGTGATAGAGTGAGACCCTATTTGTATTTTTACAAAACAAACAAACAAACAAAAACAGTGCTAATTAAAATACAAGCTACCACACACATTGTATCAGCCGATTTTTAAACAGAGTATGGATGCCATGGGACAGCTTTGCAGAATGGAATAAAATAGAGTGTAAAAAAGAGCTTGGAGACATGTTATGTGCTAAGAGGAGTGAGTCTCTCTATGCTTCCTACGATGTGAATAGAAATAAAATATGAACTTCCATCTGACTACTTATTGGTGGGTTGATGAAGAAGCAGATTCGTTTCTCTTCTTGGATTTTTTTTCCAAGTGAAGAATGATCTTTTTGGCATACTTCTCATCAAGCTCACCTCAAAACAAGAAATGAACTTAGGTAAATAGATTTAGTTTGCTCAGTGTTTTCCATTTTTGCCACATAATCTTCCAATACACACATACACACACACACAGAGCCTTTCTTTCAAATAATTGTTATCCTCAAATAGTTCTGTTCTTCTACTTTTCAAAATTTATAAGCACCTGGTTATAAGTAAAATGAGAAATGCATTATAATGTTTACTTCAAAATAACTAGCATTCAAAATACTGAAGAAAAATAGCCATCTGATAAGAAAATACTACCGATGTATTGAGTTTGCTAAAAAAGGGAATTAAAAATATTCGTTATCCTTCAGATTTTCTTATTTCAAAATATGGCCCTGTAAAAGAAAATAGAGATATCATCATTTAAGCTTGTTACAATTGA
>NW_016815976.1:1307389-1334785 GCF_001698545.2 Rhinopithecus bieti
TTTTGCCACATAATCTTCCAATACACACATACACACACACACAGAGCCTTTCTTTCAAATAATTGTTATCCTCAAATAGTTCTGTTCTTCTACTTTTCAAAATTTATAAGCACCTGGTTATAAGTAAAATGAGAAATGCATTATAATGTTTACTTCAAAATAACTAGCATTCAAAATACTGAAGAAAAATAGCCATCTGATAAGAAAATACTACCGATGTATTGAGTTTGCTAAAAAAGGGAATTAAAAATATTCGTTATCCTTCAGATTTTCTTATTTCAAAATATGGCCCTGTAAAAGAAAATAGAGATATCATCATTTAAGCTTGTTACAATTGAGGTTGTTTAAGATGAACAACAAAACAACAACAACAAAATAATTGAAGTTATTTGATGGAAAGGGTAAAATGGCTGAGTCCTATGGCAGCCTTTCCCTAGAAAAACAGTCTTCCATCTCTTCAAAAAGAGAAAAGGGAGGCTACATCTCTGTTTCCGTTAAGCCAGACACAGTCATGGTTAGAGTCTCTATGAATTGGTGGAAAAATGTCATCTCATTGCTTCTAACCACAGCTGAAGATAGTCAGCTTCTCAAAGACAGTCCCAAGTTGTGAATAAAATCTGCAGCCCATGGCCCTCTCATTGGTTTCCATCAGGACATGTAGTAGGGTCACCATTCACGGTTGGGCAGGTTGCTCACAATCCTTCTGGCAGCTGTGAATAAGAGATTTTGGTCCTAACGAGAAATGGACATTTCCATCAACTCTTCAGTGTTAGCTCATTGGTAATAAGCCATGGTGGCCTTCAGTATGAAAGAAAACCTAGAAAGCAACTCATTCAAAGTCTTACCGAGTCTCGTACCTCTGCCACCCTTGCCTACTACCTTTTCCCTGACAGATGGTCACTCAATCTTTACTTAAACACCTCCAAGCATGGGGAATCCTTGGCTACATGGTTGTCCACTTCAGGTTAGGACTGCTCTGAGGTAAGAGCCAGGACTTAACTCTGGACGTGGGGTTCAGAAACCAGACCAAATTGAAAACTAGCTAAAACAAGGATGGGGCAAAAGTGGCTTTCCATAAGACATGCCCACCAGTGTGCCATGTCAGTTTACCATTGCCATGGAGTTACCGTTCATTTCCATGTCAATGACCTGATGACCCAGATGTCACTACCCTTTGCCTAGAAATATCTTACATAAACCTCTCCTTAATCTACTTGTAATTAACAGCATGTGTAAATATGACTCCACAACTTCCCTGAGCTGCTACTCTAAGCACACTGCCTGTGGGAAAGCCCTGCTCTACAGGAGCAGTCACAGCACTGTAATACCACCGGAGTTTTTACACTACCACTCCAATAATATCAGCTCACCCTTCAATTCTTTCCTGGGTGAAGCCAAGAACCCTCATGGGCTAAGCCCTACATTGGGACTCACTTGCCCCGCGTCAGCTCTGATTGGTAGAACTAAACACTGCTTCTTAATATGTGCACACTGTAAAGTCCAAGATTCTCATTTCCCAAAATGCACTTTCTCACTCTGCCTCAGATATGCATATAAAAAGTGTTTTTAAATGTCACTTTCCAAGTAGTCATAGACGTCAATATCTTTTTTTTTTTTTTTTTTTTTGAGACGGAGTCTCGCTCAGTTGCCCAGGCTGGAGTGCAGTAGCGCTATCTCGGCTTACTGAAAGCTCTGCCTCCCAGGTTCAAGCAATTCTCCTGCCTCAGCCTGCCGAGTAGCTGGGACTACAGGTGTCCACCACCACACCTGGCTAATTTTTTGTATTTTTAATGGAGATGAGGTTTTACCATGTTAGCCAGGATGGTCTCGATCTCCTGACCTCGTGATCCACCAGCCTTGACCTCCCAAAGTGCTGGGATTGCAGGCATGAGCCACCACACCCGGCCATCAATATCTTTTTTCAAAATAAGTTTTATTGTGTATATTTAAGATATAAAACATAATGCCATAAGATACATATATAGTAAAATTGTTACTATGGTGAAACATATTAGCATATCAATCATCTTACTGATAATAAACCATCAGACCAAAGACACCTTAGCAATATGCAGGTGGCCTGGTGTCAAATAGACAAGTAATGTACTTGGTGTCAGATCTCGTGATTCTGCCAATAATTTGCTGGGTGATCTTGGGCCACCAAGTTTTCTGAGTTGAGATCCTCCCTCAGTTCACCTCCCTGAGGTTCAGTATCCTACTTTGTCAAACAAGGACTTTGAATAACCAAAGCTTTTCCAACGCTAACATTCCTGAAAATATCACTCTCCATATTCAGACACATATACACATTTGATCATCACTGCCTCCCTAACACCTACAGCAGGGCCTGGAACATAACAGGTACTCAATAAATGTTTGTTGATTAATTGCCATATTTGTTAAAGAACCCACACAGGCTGAAAATTATAAGGATGTAATGGGAAAACTATAGGGATGTTTCCCCAGATGAGGGTTTCAATCTAGTTGGGTCTGAGCAACATACACACAAGAAAAATGACTTTATGAAATGTCAAAATTATGAAAAAAGAAAAATGACTTTATTTGCCAATGTACAAATTTACAAATAACATAAGGAAAAGTTATGAGGACACAAGAGTAGAGGGGAATCAATTTCCACTAAGGGGTCATGGAAAACATAGCTGGAGGGCAAGATTTCAAAAGGGGTAGGAATGCTGGGAAAGATGATGTCCAAAGGTAGAAATACGAGGGAGGCAGAGCATGCAAACGCTGAGTTTTTGCCAGCATGGATTATAACAAAGGCAAGCCATAAAGTTGGAGAGATGTTTGGGAGGTTCTAAAGTCCCATGAAGTCTGGAATTTTTTTCTGTAGGTGATACATTCTCAATGGGGGCTTTACAGCCCATAAATTGGTGAAAATTGACTCGGGCGGGAGGGCAGGGCTTAAAACATCTTACTCTTTTTATGTATAAAGCACGGATCTACATATAGTACATAAACAGATATTCTATACATCTGTGGTATTAAATCTGCATGGAGAAGGAAGTTGTGAGGCAGGATGATAATGAGTAAAAGATTGTAAAATACTGCTCTAGATTCTAGGAAGATATTAGAGAGTGCCCCTGCCCCAAAGCAGGCATTGGACCTAAGAACAAACACTGACAGAGGCTTCAGTCCTCAAAGCATTAAGAAAAGACAAGACAAGATGTACTGCATATATGTATGCAACAACTGATTCATAAAAGTAGAAGGCATTTCGTGTCTTAAACCCAACCCAATCCATAAATCTAAAGTCGAAATCTTTGAGAAAGACACAACAATATCCCTTCTGCATGGAGTCAGTGTCTTGATTAGAATCAATTCTAGAAGCAGGAATGACTTCACCTCCACTCATTTCCATCCATAGAAGTGATGAGACGTGCACACATCTGTGACATTCATCCATGTAAGAATGAGTAGATGAGAATGTTTCTAAACCATCTACGGATGGGCACTTTGGCCTAAATGGAAGCTATTCTTTTTCAAGAGTCCCCAAAACAAATGAGAGTGTAAATTTTAATGCATATAAGTTGTTAGGATTGCAATTCATACTTCTTGTACTATCCAGAGATATCCAATTATGATTCTCTCAGAGATGCATGACTAACTTGTTTTAAGGTAGCTGCTAAAAGAGCCCTCTTTAAAGTAATAATTCATTATAGTCATCAGCAGTTCCAGGAGCCTCATTGGAACTAAGTGCTACTTGAAAATTCCCCCTTTTCACATGTATATTAGTAAAATATTATGCTTAGAATTACCTCCTTGATTATTTATGTTAATATCCAAATGAAGTATTAGTAACACTAGTAATACACTACATTATTTTTCTAAGAGCAGAAATATCAAGCATGTTTCATCCTTTTGAAAGTAGAGCATTATAAAATGTCACATGAAGGAAATGTTTCTATGAGTCCAGTGCAGTAGTCCAGTTGAAATGTCATATTTTACAAATACAGTATGTTTTGATTAATAGAAGTATTTTTTTTATTTTCGTGTGCAAAATGAAGCTCGCTTCTAATTTGTGTACCCGCCACCCGCTAATATGTTTAAATTAAATTGCTTTTGCATACGTTTGTATGTTATTCACTCCTAGCTACTTTTAATTTGCTCAGAATTGACATTTTAACTTTCCAGGCTGCCATCTCTAAGATCTTCTAATTCCTTGATCATTATTCAGTGTGTGTATCATTTAATGATCACATTTGCTTATATAGGCTTACACATGTCTCAGTGGAAATCGCCAACGGTTTTGTTACATGGCAGTGTTTAAGACTGAGAGCCACCAGGGACTGAATTCAAAGGCAAATTCCCCAGTTAAACAGAGACACATAAAAGGAAAAGTTCCATTTTGCCTTGTATTTAATAGTCGTATAGTTAATCTTTTCTTGACCATTCCCACAAGAGCACCCTTTAGTTTCAAGTAGAGATGTATAATTGGCTTTCCCAAAATGTGAGGTGTGAAGGACAAATCTATGAGACACCTGTTTTGCTTATGGAAGAGAATGCCAGGTAGACAATTTTGCATTCTAGGTTTTTCAGTCTATGAGCCAGAGCTATATTGCCATTGTGAAAGAACAATTTGTTTCTAGAGGGAGACAGGCGTTCAGGTGATCTTCAAGGTCCAGAATTTCTGACTTAGCAGAAGGCATGTTACCCACCCCCACTCCCCCACCCCAACTGGGGTGGGCAGTTCCCCAGACTCCCACACTCCCCTGAGCTCCCCCATCCCCTACTCCCCTACTCCCCTACTCCCCCACTTCCCCACCCAAAGGCAAGCCCTGAGGCAGGCTCCAGCTCTTGCAGGAGTGCTGTGTGGAAGTCACGAGACCGACGCCTTGGCCGCGCCAGCGGGGAGCTGCTTTGGCAAAACTTGCTCTTCTCCTGCAAGATCCAAAAAGAGAACCTCAAGTCCTTTGCCAAAGTGCTGTCAACTTCACTTAAACAGGAAGGCTCCTCTCAGATGCAGAGTTAGGCTGGGCTCTACCGTGCCAGTGACTTTGGCTGGATGGAACACCCTTAAAATGCCACTACTGAGACACACGGTGCCAGCTTGTGGAGCCGTGTATGACACAGTCCTTCCAAAGAAATACAGTTGATTCAAATTGGGGGTTTTGTTTTGTTTTATTTTCTCCCTCTACTTATAAAACCATCCATCTCTCTTCCATCACATCAGTTGATCCATCTTTGTCCAAAAACAAAAGGCTGATACGAGGTAATATTTTAACTTTTAGTCACTTTTAACTTATTTTAACTTTTACAGAAAATACACAACTTGATTAATTTTCACAAATTGAACACACACCCATGTAAGCTATCACACAGATCAAAAAGTAGAACCTCTCCAGAAGTCCCTGTCATGCCTTCTCCCAGTCTCTGTCCCACTTCCAAAGGTAACCGTTATGATATTTTACATCCACTTTTGGTCAAAGAGTCTAATACAAGAGCTGAATTGGGGATTGTTTTCATTTCCTTGGTTTCTGTTTCTGTGTATAAACATTTCTGCATTTTTATTAAACTTAGTTTGGGAGAGAAAGTTTCTATTTTCTTTAAATGTTCTATAAAATTATTCAAATCTGATCCTTCTTCTTCATACAATTTTGTAATTTCACCATCAACTGACACCTCATTGCCCATATACCTGTCTTTAGAAGTAGCAGTTGGAAAGAGTTTGGTTTCTGTACATCACCATTAAGTGTGCCTCCATGTGGGTGAACTTCCTACTCTATTTGATATCTAATGTCTGATTGAGAAATATGCCTCCATCAACAATAATTTGTTTTAAAAATAAGAAAATTGAAGCGCTCCACCATTTCTATCAATCCCAGTGACTTCACAACAACCCCAGCCCCAGCCACACCAAGAATTCCAGGAACTTCAAGTTCTTAGCATGAGAAAAGTTCTAGACTCTTATGGCAATGGATATGGAAACAAAAGGCCCCTCCCAAAGGCATGTGATCATTGTGTATGGGTGCTCCGCAACTGTCCGCACTTTTAAGTCACTGTGTGGTTAATTTTTTTTCCATTAACTTTTGTCATTTCTCTGGATACAGAGCCACACCACAGCTTCCCATCCGTAAGCTGCTTTCTGAAGTGTGTCGCTTGAGTTTTTGCTGTTGTCTTGCTCTGGACTTGGTCAATTTATTTACAATTGTCGTGTGCTTCTGCCACATCTGCATTGTCACTGTGATGGTATTTTTTCTTTCTGTCTGTTTCTTCCACAGGAGTTTAACCAGTAACCTACCCAATGTGAACCTACCCAATGTGAACCTTCCCAAAGTACCAAATCTACCAGTTAACATCCCTCTAGGCATCCCACAAATGCCTACTTTTTCGGCACCGTCATGGATGGCTGCTATATATGATGCGGAGTGTGTATTCAGTTCACATTAGATCTCATTTAAATTTAAGTGATCTTGGCATGGATATGTATTGTTTATTTCTATACCTTCTATATAACAGAGATGGAGATGGATAATTAGACATATTTTGCTGATCATATAGAGACAATATTGTTTATTTCTGGCATACATCATGTTTGTAAGATGTTTGCTATATATACAGCACTAACAATTTGTCTTACGCCCACTGAATGCTGGAGGACTATGTTTCACTTCCT
Organism: Rhinopithecus bieti; assembly: GCF_001698545.2. Taxonomy (NCBI): domain Eukaryota; kingdom Metazoa; phylum Chordata; class Mammalia; order Primates; family Cercopithecidae; genus Rhinopithecus; species Rhinopithecus bieti. The sequence goes on from NW_016815976.1 coordinate 1,314,024, forward strand.
GAATTCTTTTGCAAAAGGATTCTACCCTTTTTGGCAGGTGACATGACTTTAGGAGCTAGACATCCAAAAATAGTGGAGGAAACCTCTTTGATGGGCTGGCCAGTCATCTGTGGCCTGATCCAAATCTAAGAAGGAAGCACACCTACCTAGAATCTGGGGTGTTTTTTTTTTAAATAAAAATAAAAAATTCCTAGAGAATGTTTAAACCATAAAGCATATTTCTGGTGTCAGCAAATGGCAGGATATAGTAACAGTATGTTCAGGGCTAAATGAAAATTTCTGAATGGATCAAGCCTTAGTCATGTAAATGTTATGTAAAAAATATATTATGTACTTTCCAAGGTCACAATACAATATGGTGCTTTGAGATCTAGGTAATGAGAAGTTCAATAATTCTCTAAACAAAAGATTCAAGCAACAAATAATTAAATTTTTGGTAGCCGTATCATCTGATATACTCATTCACATGAAAGTCAGAGTTGCATGGGCCACTTCTTGAAAGCCAGCAGTTTGGGGGAGTGAGGGTTGAGAAGCCATTTCTTCTAGCTTTGAAAATGAATCTTCTCTGCTTTTTTGGTTAGCAAGAAGATCGAGCACCCCTAAATTCTACCTCAGGGAAATTAGAACCACGTGCGTGATTTAATAAGTGAAACAAGGGTTAGCGATTCTGTACCCTTCTTTGATCCTTTTCTTAGACCACAGCTAATTATAGGCCAGATAAGCTTTTTCTTGAAAGAATAAATTGGCACATTTTCAAAGGGAAGTGTTATTATCAAAGGAATAAAAAATGGTCTGAAACTGGCAGTGATGTTTTGAAATCTCAGAATCACATTCATCAAGACGGCCCTCAGCATTTTTATTTTTGCAGTAATCCAGGCGGAGGACAGACCATTAAAATGACTGCTCTATTTGGCTCCTCCAAAGCTGCCTAATATTTTTACAACCTACAGTTGCTCACAAGTTCACAATGAAATCTATGGTCAATGTGTCTGATTCTCTTTTAAAGGCAAATTAAAACCTCCAAAAATTTATATCTGAAAAAAAATCCATAAAAGAACACAAATCATATTCATGCTAAGATGACTATATGAAAAAATTAGATTAGGTAGTATCTGTGAAAAATTTAAAAATATCAGAAAGCTTCTCTTATCTTCCTCTGTGCATGCTCTGTGACACTGTTTTTGAAAAGATATGAATCAAGACATTGTAATAAAGCAGATAATGGTCTCCGTTCAATTAATTAAGGCATGAGTGGGAACACATTTTGGTAACTGCTCAGCAATCAAAATAATCTTGGTGCTATTGCCTTAACATTAACAGTTTATCTTAAAAATAAAAAGAAAATATTCTTTTCCTCATGTCAAAACTTAATAATAAGCTCTTCAAAGAAAAAAAAAACCCTACAAGAATTTTTTGAAACTCTGAAACCAGATGGGTGTCAAAATGTTGTTGTAATAAATACCAATTATTGCATTCATATGTACTTAATGATTTAAAACATACAACCATGCAGTTCCAAAACGGGGCTTAGACTAGACAAAGTTGGGGTTTCTTTTTCCCAAGCATAGGTTGGGGTAGGGGGAAGGCTGAACTTTCACAGAGCAACAACACATTCCCCCACTTTTGAACAATGCTCACGGCAGTATCTGAAAAGAAGGCGTGGATTCTCAATCACCCACCAGGAAATGCCTGATTCTATATCTTTTCATAATTCCAGTTTCTTCCTTTGCCACCTTTCATTTTAAGGGCGTGTTGATATGTTACCTGCTCCTTCGTGTCAGATACATCTACGTACTGACCTCAGACTGGTCTGTCCTTGAAAACTACCCTGTTGGTCCAGGCCGTAGGCTCCCTCTCAGCATGTTTGGGCGTGTGCCCCCTCCCCGCCCTGCAGTAGCTGTGTATGCATTTATGCACTAGCTATATTTCTCTCTGAAGCATTAATTCAATGCAGCTGGCATCTGTCACAATAGAAACACCCACTCTCATCTGTTTCTATAGACGATGTCAGAACAAGTGGTAATGCATGGTGTGTTGGACATTTTATAAATTACTGTGTTAGCATTAGTGGTATGCGAGGAAGTGGGTGGGGAGAAGGACACCCCTCAGAGCTCCAAATGGGATTGTTACAAAAGAGACAGCCAGCCAGAGAAGGGCAGGAGGGTGAGAGATGGAGCATTTCTCATACACAGGCTTTTTGTAGATGCCCAAGGTAAAAGTTTCTTAGACGTCATCGTACAGAAAGGCATCAAGACCAATTTCCCCAACTGCACACAGGACTGGGTAAGATGGTGCAACGGTAAAAGAGCTCAGGTTTTGAGCCCTAAAGCATTAACAATATCACTTGTCCACTAACTTCCCCTGCCCCAACTCACCTCATCCTGGTGAGGACCCTGCCTATGCAATGGGCTGGTCTATGAAAATTGGAACAGTAACCAAACTGATCTAGAATTTTGGAATCAAGGTATCCAGGTGTACCCCTTTTGATCTGAGTCACCCTAATTTCTTTCCAGCTCTTCAAGAGAGAAAGCAGGTCCTCGCTCACCACTTTGTTAGCACTGTCCTTTGAAAACAAAAAGTCTTGTGCAATTTCCAAGAGGCCTCCACTCTGGAGGGGAGCTGGGGAAATGCATGAAACCCTGAATTTTAATAACTGCATGTTGCCATGTAGTTATTATCTGTTGAGACTTATTTCTCCCCCTGGTTCGTGGCCTTCATCTGAATCATCACATGTGTTAATGTGGTTATTAAAAGAAGGCTGATTTTTACCATACACCACTCTCCTGGTTGTTATGGGGCAACACCTTCCCCAGACTTCTCACTGGTCTGGGGTAATTGGCTGAGCAAAGCACACTAAGTCATGTATGGTAAAACTCAAAATCTGCCGGTGGAGATTCGCCCCTGCCTTCACCGCCAACACACGTTGTTTTGTATGTTGAAGCTGCTGTTTGCCTTCTAGCCCCCAGTTGTCTCTGTGTTCGTTTTTGTAGAGCCTGAGGGCATTGGGTGACTCTCATTTTCTAATTTTTATCCTGCCAGTAATGGGTCAGGCACCTCAGAAGATCTGTTTTGGAAACTTGACGCCCTTCAGACTTTCATTCGGGACTTGCACTGGCCTGAAGAAGAGTTTGGAAAGCACCTGGAACAACGGCTGAAGTTGATGGCAAGTGACATGATCGAATCTTGTGTCAAAAGGTAAGCATAGGTGGCTGGACAGGTTCTGCACGCCTTCCCCACCATACACAGACTCAGGGAAGGGTAGATGGCTGCTCTTTGGATTGGCTGTAATTTGAAACTAATTGGAGAAGGTGATTGCTTGTCAAAGTCAGCTGGAGTAGTGGCTGTCAACGTCTAACTTACATTCACCTGCCCTCCGTCTGTCCCAAACCCAAAAATAATCTGGCTGCCAATTTTTTCATGGTTGTTGGCTTTAAGAGGAAGAGATCCCTGTCCGTTCTTGTTTGTATCCCTGATATCTAGCAGTGTCTGGCACAAAATGCTTACCAAGTAAGTATTTGTTAAATGTATGAATGTGTGCCTGAGTGGACAATTAGAAGGGAAAAAAAAAGAATATGCAATTGTGGAGCCGGCATAGCCAAGATAGGTAGCAGAAATCTAATGATTTTCTAACCATGTGGATAGGGCCTCAGCATCATCATTCACTCTATATATAAAAGATGAGCATATATGTGGCCCACCTTGTAGTTGTCTTGTTGAAAGTCTAGCTGGATTTCAACAGGGAGTCATGAGACGTTGAACATGACCCTGTTTTGTCACTGTGGCTTTTAGGACTAGGGTAGGAATGCTGCACTTGAAGTTCCCAGACAGACTGTTCTGAGAAGGTGAGGGAAAAAAAATGAGGACAGTATTCGTCCATTCAGCAAACATCGTTTGAGCTCCTCCCATATGCCAGGCACAGGGCTAAGTTCTTGGCATACAATGAAGAATGAGAGACTGCATCCCTTTCCACATGGAGTGTCTCTATATTAAATATAGAAATAAAATTCCACTGATGTGACATCATCATCATCACCCTGTCTACCCTCAGATACACATCCAAGTTCCTTTTCTAGTTCATAACTGTTCCATTATTTTTCGTCATTCAGAAAAAAAAAAAAAAATAGATCGCAAGCAGCGCAGGTTACTGCAAATCTCCAGATGTTGTGTAGCTTCGTTGATGGATCAGTTGTGGGTGATGGGGGCTGGGTTTGCCTGGAAGTTCTTTGAATTTATTATTTCCTATCTTGGAAGAGGAAAGGTGAAGTAATATCATCAGAACTAGAAACCAAAAAAGCAAAAGAACAATGCAATCCCAGGTAGGTGAACAGCGTCTCAGCAGGAATTGAGAAAGGAACTATGCACTAATGGAGAATCTGGGCAGATGTTTGAGGCCACTTCCAGAAGCTTAAAGTTGTAGTGATCCAGATTTTTTAGAATTGTTCTTTTATTCTCACTCTTAGAACTGAAGGCAGGCCTACTTCTCAAACTCAAGGTCAAAATATTTCCTTAGGGTCTTGAATTCCATGATCTCCTAGATAGTCTATATCAATTTTAGGAAAAGCAATGTTTTTCCGATGGCCAAACCATTCCATAAAAAAACTTTTTGAGTGATCTGTCCTAGGGGTGAAATGCATTACAGTAAAGGTTTATCAGTTCCTAAACTGTGCACATAATTATACAGAAAAAGATGTGTGTCCTTCACTGAGAAGCCAGTCTCCTGGGTAGGGATCAAGAAATGGGAAGATGCTCACAGAAAATGGAAAGATATGAGGATGTCACAGGTGGATAGGGACTCTTATCCCTTACCATGCTGTAATCATATCTTCATGGTTCAGACACCTAAAGAGGGTGAGCTGCACAGAGCCAGTGAGTGGATCTTGTTCATTTGGCATTCCTCACCCTCCCCAGGTCTCAGCACCATGCTTGGCACACAGTAGCTGTTAAGCAACCTTTTCCTGACAGAAGTTGCTTCACTGCACATGGATGGCTGGCCTGGACACTTAAATTTCCTTATGTCCCTTTTAAATCAGCTCAAAAGCAGACAAGAGCAAAAATGGGTGGAAATATCCCCAGACCTACAGATTCAGAGGACAGAGCATGGAGGAGTTCTTGGATGTTTTAATACGTAGAATGTACATTAGAAGAGCCTAGAACCATTGTTTTCCTCAGTAGAACAGATTCTATAACCCTTGTTCTAGGCCAACATAGTAAGGACATTGTTTCGTAGGTATGAATATGCAATGCCAAAAAGTCAATAAGGCACTCCTCATGTTTCAGTGCTCCAGAAATTTAATTCATCAATTTGACAGACATTTGCAGAGTCTCCAGTCTGGTCTATATCAGGTTACTTGTGCTGAACACAAAACAAGGCATGCTGTCTTTTGCCCTCAAGCAGTCAGTTGAGTTAAATGACTTCTCCTTTTCTGGCTTTTTGGTCCTATAGAGCCCTCTCAGTCATATTAATTTTGCATTCAGCTTCCTCTTTTCACAGCCCTGCACTCCAAGGGCTATGAACAGTTCTCCTGTGAAAACTGAAGACGATTACTTCATTGGAAGGGAGCAATTTAGCATTTCCATTTCTCAAATTGGGCCGGAACTGGCACACAAGCCTCAGAAGATCAGCACAGGGACCTGTCCAACTCAGTCCTCATCAGGCCTCCTTTTCACAAAACCAGCAAATGATGTATTTTCAGCGTAGCTTAAAATGATCATCATGATTAGAAAGCTACTTCAGTGCACTGAGTCTTCAGAAGCCAAGATACATTTATCTTTAACATGATCATATAATATATAGGGGTGTTTTAAGGGTTTGGGTTTTTTAGGTTTTTTTTTTTTTCTTAAGAACTGGGCTCCCAACCTTAGAAATTATACTTGGCTTCCCTGCATGCACTCAGGGTGTGTTAGCAAGCTGGCATCCTTTCCTGAGCTAACTAGCTGTGTGGTCCTCCTATGCACTGTTAGAAAACTGCTACAAATTCCTCTTAAAGCAATGCTTTCCTGGTGGCTGTATGATCTCCAGAACTTGACAGCGAACAATGCTAAAAAGATGCATCAGACAAACGGGGCTTTAATAAAGCCACTTACTAACCCGGTGCTTTTCTTTAAAGACATTTGATGATATCACCCACTTCCCTGAAACCTTTTAAAATATAACTAGACCCCTTTTACAATGCTGATGTCAAGGATAAGAGCTCACACCTGTATTACCAGCTGGCCATGTAGGGCTAGGCTTCTTCTATGAGTTGTTAGCACATGGCTGATAATCATAATTTGACCAATGTCAGAATTATGTTACATTCAGATTCCACCATCACACAATTCTTGAATTTGTATATGTATATTAAGCATAATTTTAAATCATAAAATAATGTGTTTTATTGCAAAATAATACATTGACATTGAAAACAAAACATGATGGAAGTTCCCCAATACCACGTCTCCTAATTTCACACCCCTCCTCAAAGGTAGCCGCCTTTAACAGCTTGGTGTATTTCCTTTTTATGTCCTTTAACAAGCAAGAACATTTTTTTAGTCTTTCAAGCAATGTAATAAACTTGCTGGATTTTAAATTTTTGTCTCTTTCAAAACCAGAAACGGAAAATAAAAACCCACAGCAATAAACATCATTTAAGATTTTTTTCCCCACCACGAGGTTTTGAAAATTAAAAACTGCTTTGGTTTTTTGTTTGTTTTGTTTTATTAATGAAGTAATTCAAGGTAGGCAGTTGCCAGTGTGAGAGAACTTACATATGCTATACTGCTATAATCGAGTTTTTGTGAATTCATTCATTCTCCTGCAATTAAGGTTCTCCATAGCATGTAAACTATAGACAGAAATATGCCAAGCTACAGGTGTTCCGTGTACTGCCGAGAAAGGAAGGGTGTGCATGGCTGTCTCCATGAATAGGCCTTCCTTAGTTGGGAAAGTCATTTAAAAGGGAACACATGTGAAGTCATTGTTGACTGAAACTGATTACAGCCTTCAATTTTCTTTTTCACTGACCTCTCAGAAAATATCTCCTCCACCTGCTGCCATCTGAACGCTGAATTGGTCTTTTCCTACTTTGTTTTAATAGAACCAGGATTGCATTTGAAGTTAAGCTGCAAAAAACCAGTCGATCAACAGATTTTCGAGTCCCACAGTCAATATGCACCATGTTTAATGTTATGGTTGATGCCAAAGCTCAATCAACAAAACTTTGCAGCATGGAAATGGGCCAAGAGGTAAAAAAAAAAAAAAAAAATACAGATTTTTTTTTCCCTCTTCATTGATCATGTAGAAGAAAACTTCACAAATTCCTTCCATCTACCCTAGTCTGCTAGTTTCAGAAATACACTCTAACATTTGTGGATTAAGCCATGGATGAGTGTTCAGTATCTGTTTGTCAAGTAGATTTCTAAGGCATGTGCTGATGAGAATGTCAGTCACTTGGAAGTGATTCTTGGCTGGAGTTGGGGTGGCCATAAAGTTCCCTCTAAGCTAAATGAAGTTTGACGACCTTATTTATTAGGCTGGTGTCTCCAACAGATCTGTGTTTTGCCAGAATGAAAGTCATTTTCACATTTGAAGTGCATTTTATCACTTTGAACATCTGGACAGCAAGAGAGCCTTTTCTTGCATCAAAAAACTTCCAGGATATATAATGTTAGATCACCCTGCTACCCAATCCCCAGCCAGCAGGTTCTGAATTTCCAAAAAAAAAAAAAAAAAATTTGCAGACTTTCAATTTTCCTTAGACTGAATTGATCGTGAATCTTTCCTGACCAAAAGTTTAGTCCTTTGCTAAGTTTGCAATTCCAAAGCAGTATTTAAAATGTAAAGGAGAAGGAAACAGCAACTTGGGCTTGATTAAAGACTATCATGATCATTTTTCTCTGATGGCCTTAAGCCAGCTAGATATTCATATACCAATTTAGAATTAATTCAGAAGCATTTCTGGCAACTCTATGTTGTTGCCAATTGGCATAAATTGCTCCTAAATCAGATCTTTCGATACCAGCCTTACATGTTCAGAATTTTTACTAAATTATATTTGCTCCTTATTCGTTATTTATTTTCTCTTTCGGCACCTTCCATTTTTAAATGTGGGTTGGTGGTATTCTCTTCCTGGCAAGATCATCTTCAACCTTGTTTCCCCTACAAGTCAGCTTCCTCAGCCCCCACCCCCACCCTGGTTAACTCTATTCCCGACTGATTTTCTTGTCGAGGACCTTTCCCTGGGGTTTACGTTCTAGGCACTGGAGTCAAATTCAGGGTGCCCTTGGTTCTCTGTCCCAGCATCATGTGCCTGTGTGAATGATCTGGGGCAGTGGTTCTCATATTTCAGTGTACATTAAACTCATTCAGAGAGCATCTGAACACCCAGATCAGTGAGTCTCACCCGAGAGTTTCAGATAGGTCTGGGGTGTGGTCTAAGGATTGGCATTTCTGACAAGTTCCCTGGCGATCCTGATGCTGCTGGCTGCTCCAGAGACCACACTATGAGAACCAGTGATCTGGGTACTCAGTATGTAAACCTGACATCAGGGGAATAACTCACGTAGGAAAGATGGCCCCCTTGGGGAAGACCTGGGTTCGGTGTTCAGAAACCTAGATTCTTCCCCTGGCTGAGCTGAAAGCTGGAGTTTGACAAATTACTCAGCCTCTTTGGGCCTCAGTTTCCTCATCTGTAAAATGATAGCACTATTCTAGTTTTATTCAGGCTATTTTTAGTGGCACAATCTGTTTTTCAAACCAAACCAAGAAGGCCAGCATGTAACACAAAAGTACAGCTGCTCTGGATGGAGAGGAGAGGAGGGGGCCTAGAGTCCAAGCTGCCAGGTTGCCCTCTGCTCTGTACCTCTTCACTGCCCACCACCCACCCAAGCTGCTCTGGAATATTTAAACAATCTTTAGGCTTCATAGAGCCCACTTTAAGGGCCCTGTTTTTGGTGATCTCAAAAGTTCATTGAGATCCCTTTGAGTTCATATTTTCCAGGATCCTGTGCCTCCTTAATTTTTCTCCCCTTGAAGCTACTATATTTTAAATTGAGATATAATTCACATACCCATGAAATTCACCCATTTAACATGTGCCATTTAGTAGTTTTAGTTTATTCACAAAGTTATGCAGTCATCACCACAGTCAATTTTAGGACATTTTTATCACCTGAAAAACTGAGTACCCGTTAATTCTCACTCGCCTCCGCTTCTCCACAGCCCTAGGTAATCACCAAAATACTTTCTGTCTCTAAGAATTTACCTGTTCTGAACATTTCTTATATACAAAATCATACAATATGTGGCCTTTTGTATCTGGCTTCTTTCATTCAGCATAGTGTTTTCAAGATTCATCCATGCTATAGCCTGTATTGGTCACTCCTTGTTAAGGCTGAGTCATATACTCCGTTGTACGGATATACCACATTTTGTTTATCCATTTGTCAGTTGATAGACATTTGAGTTGTTTCTATTATGATTAATGCTGCTATGAACATTCATGTACAAGTTTTCATGTGGACCTGTGTTTTCAACTCTCTTGGGTACATACCTAGGAGCAGAGTTGTGAGGTCACATGGTAACTCTGTGTTTAGCTTTTTGAGGAACTTCCAACTGTTTTTCAAAATGGCTGCACCATTTTACATTTCCACCAGCACTATATGAGAAACCTGATTTCTCTGCATTTTGGCCAATATTCATTATCTGTCTTTTTTTATTGTAGCTATCCTAGCTCTGTGTATGAAATATCTCTTGTAGTTTTTTATTTATAGTGATGTTTAGCATCTTTTTATGTATTTATTGACCATTGCATATTTTCTTCAAAGAAATACCTATTCAAAATCTTTTGCCAATTTGAAAATTGGGTTATTTGTCTTTTATTGTTGAGTTGTAAGAGTTCTTTATATGTTCTGGATACTAGACCATTATCATACATATGATTTGCAACTATTTTCTCCCATCCTGTGGGTTTTCTTTTTCATCTTCTCGATGGGATCCTGTAAAACACAACAGGTTTCTTTTAAATTAAATGAAGTCCAGTTGATCTATTTCCCCCTAAGTCTTCTTGAGATGTACATTTTCACTGAGTTTTCTAAGGATGGTGATAGGCCAGGGTGCAGAAGGGTTAATACAACAGGACTGGTCTTGCCTTCTCAGCAGCTTCTGCAGTCCCTCTCCAGCTTGATTCAATAATAGCCATATTTCAAAAGTTCCCACATACCTGGTCAGATGGCGAAACAATTCTTCCAAACAAACCAAGTCACTTTGATCTGGGCTTTTTTCTTTTTGAGCTGGGGGTTTAGGGAGAGTAGTGGGAGTAGGGGAGTTGCTGTCACAAACTTCACTGAGAATACAAAAAAAGGTATGGAGCTATTTCTCAGGGGAAAAAATACTTTCACATATTATTACTCTCCAATTTCAGAGGACCTGGGGACCTCCTTGACCAAACCATAGACCCCAGTTGGAGAGAGAGGATGAGAAAGAACAAGTTGACTTTTATCACAATGGTGGACTCTTCTTTTTTCTTTACCACTAATCACTTCTGGGCTAGGGTAGAATGACCTTAGCTTGACCTAGGAGCCTGGTTTTATAGAAGAATAAGTTGCTTTTTGGTTTAATCATGGCATCCCATGGACTCCATACCTTAGCTGCCAAACAATGTGTCATCATTTGCTGAATGAAGAATATAGCATGCAACACACAACCTTTGGGAAGTATGTAGTTTGTTAAAATTGGGTATTAAAGTCCCCTAATTCTGGATATAAAATCAGAAAGTTGTCTTGGACTTGCAGTCACATTTTTGACATGAAAGAGCAGTGTCTATTTCTTTCTAGACATTGTTCTATTTGATAAAGTAGAAAAGACTACCCGTATTCTCCCCATATGACTCAACATAATATTTTTAATGAAAACAAATAACTGAGGCTTGTAAACATTTCTTGTTTCTCCCAAAATAGCGAGCACGCGTACACACACACACACACACACACACACACACACACACACACACACATCTAGACTATGTATCTTTATTAAGGGCCCATCTAAATAATGCATCCTAGTCTGTGATTCTTGTTGTAAGGCTGTTGGTTTTTTCCCAAGCCATCCTAGAGAGAGCTATTGTGACATTTTTCCTTAGTATAATTGAATCAGAGACACTTAAATGACCAGCTGTGGGAAATGAGGCTCTTCTTTGAATGCCAAGTGGTTGAGAACAGGTGAGAATAAAGCTAGCTTGACTTAATTGTCTGTAAATATGTACTTCTTCTAAGTGGCCTAGCACAGTGGCTGTAACCTTAATCAGAACTTAAATGGAAAGTCATATGGAAATGTTTCCTCCTTGATTTTTCTCACTTTGTAGAATGGGAATATTCATCTCCAAAGTAAAGCTGAGTTGCTAAAATGAGATTTAACAAGAATATCTGGAAACATCCTGGAACTGGGATAAGAATAGATGAAAGTCCAATGTTTTATGTAGTCTGCATTTCTGAGTATGGGATATGAAGCCCATATTGCAGGCCTAGCTACTAATACCAGCCTCCACCTGGGTCCCAACTCCCTCAACCTGCTTTACAGTAGATACTGGCCAGGTGATGAAATCTCCAATTTTAAGATCACATCCTGGATTTCATCATTGGGTAATATCACATCTAAAGGCAGCTGCTGAAACATTTGTTAAGCATAGTTTTCCATCTTAAATATTTATTTTTTTCATTAAAATTTGTGAAGTACCAATAGAAGGGAAATTGTGTATTAAATAGTTTCTCACTTGGTCTAGTGTGTTTTCATCTCATTTCCAAGGTCAGATGGTCTTAACAGAAAGACAACATACACACAATCTGTTCTATGACAAGGCAAAATGTGTAGCACAGGAAGTCAAGTGGAATGATTTTCACACAGTAATTGTGAATTTTCAACTCAGCCCATCAGAAGCAAAAGTGAACTGACCAAACTTCCCAGGCCATTGAATATTAGTAGTTCCCTCAGGATATAATTTAGGCGTATAGGGCAAGTTAATCCAAGAAGGCCAGCAGAGGCCAGGCGTGGTGGCTCACGCCTGTAATCCTAACACTTCGGGAGGCCCAGGCGGGCAGATCATGAGGTCAAGAGATCGAGACCATCTGGGCCAACATGGTGAAACCCCGTCTCTACTCAAAATACAAAAAAATTAGCTGGGTGTGGTGGCGTACAACTGTAGTCCTAGCTACTTGGGAGGCTGAGGCAGGAGAATTGCTTGAACCTGGGAGGTGGAGGTTGCAGTGAGCCAAGTGCTACTGCACTCCAGCCTGGCGACAGAGCAAGACTCCATCTCAAAAAAAAAAAAAGAGGGGGGGCAGCAGAGAGGACTGGAAAATGGTAAAGCTCCGTCTTTGTACCGTATCTGGATAGTCAATCAGACTGCAAGAGATATAATAACAACATTGTCTAGTAGTAATGTTTGGTAATTGAAAGATGCCCCAGTGATATATATACCACTTCACGGAGCTTCACATCTGCACAGAACAATATATCTCCCAAGAAAGATCAAGGAGTGAAAGCAGAGTTCTCACTATTGCTCCAGAAAAGCAAGTTAATCCGTAAGTCTCATGTATCATGGAAAACTGGCAAAAGGGATTCACGTATTCTGTAATAACTTGAATAGGAATAGGGGCTGCTTTGATATTTACCTCTTTGCTACATGATAAACAGAGTAATTATTACCCTGCTCTATCTTCCCCAAAGAAGATTTTATTTAAATTGAGGCATAATTTACATACAATAAAATATAGAGATTTTAGGTGAGTTTAGAGAAATATATATACACATGCAACCACCATGTTAATCTATTAATAATAGTAGTAGTAATACTGCCATATAGCACTTCTCAGTTTCTAAACCACGTTTCCATGCATTGCTTCATTATTTGGTTAAGTGAATCTGATGTCTGTATTCACAAGTTATAATTCTAGCCCCACTACAAAAATGAGGAAATAGACCAACAGAGATTGACCTGCTAAAGTTTCCCCTGGAAGGGAGAGACAGAATAATCATATCAAAATACTTTGTTTTATAAGCAGAAAAAAAGAAATATTCATTATAACAGAAGAGGAATGGAGATGATAATATTTGTATGGAGTGAAAGGGAGAGATAGTGGGACTGCCTGGAGAAAACATTAAGGCCAAGTTTGGCATGGAAGAATTGAAATGGGAAGAGGTTCCCATAAACTATCATATTTCCATAAGACACAATGTCTCAGCCATGTCTCCTTATGAAAGGGTTTGAGGTTCCTAGCTCCTGAAGAGAAACCTCATTTCTCTTGGGAGAAAGAATGACATCATTAACTCCTCAGAGTAAGACCCTAAATCTTTGTTGATGTGTGGAGAATAATTACTCTTGTCTCTATTTGCCACTTCAGCCCAGTTTTTCAAGAGAGTGTTTTGTTTCTCAATGATGTTCTTCTTTGCTTGGGGCAGAAGGCCCTCATTTTGTATTTCATATTATTTTGCACACGGCTAGCTTTTCTGATTTAGTTTATTCCCATAATTAATAAATGTGAATCATTTATAGCAATGCAAAGAAAACCTAGACGAGTGAGGCAGTCACATGAGGAGGAAAAGTAAGCATGTGATTCTGGATCTTATCTCAAGACCTAAAAATGAATTTGGAGCCCTGTCAATTTTCCTGAATTCTTTTGCTCTGACATCTTTCTTTGTGTTTCTAGCAAAGAATTCTGCAGATAATTTTTTTGCATTTAGCTTCAGGTTTATGCCACTTAGGAGTAAATTCCTTTTTGAATCTAGCAGTATAGCCAACATGGGTTCTGATTCAATGGGACTACAACATACAAGCCATTTGCTGTATTGTTTTTCCTCTAATCAATTAAAATGAAACTGGAGGAAATGACTAAGTAATAAGACTGTCTCTCTCTACCCTTATCTTCTACTTGATGAACTTGAATAACTAATAATATTTGAATCACAATGACAGTTGACAAAATATTTTCACATCTAGACTCTCACTTGATCTCCAAAACAGAGACTTATGAATCTGAAAGCATGACTGCCAGGAAAGGGCTCAGGCACTGGTTTTTAAAATAATAATATTAGCGTAGACCCACTAAAAATCTTTATACAGGGTTGGCTTTGTTCCCGTTTCAAAATCAGAGTTTCTTACTGGTTTCTCCCTTCTCATTGGCCCAGGATGATAATATTATTATCTCTTTTGTTTGTTTTTTACAGATAAGGAAACTGAGTTAAATTTTCGTAGGTAACATGACTTGCCAACTTTGCACTGACACTTTATCCAGGTCTTCCAATTACAAACAAACCTTGCCTATGATTCTAAATGGATTTACCTAATTCGCATCCCTTTGCTCACGCTCAATAATTCTGATTGCCAGTTATCAGAATATTAAACCACATTACTATGGCTTATATCCATATGTTTACATAGACTTTTGAATATTTTATTTAATTTTTACTTTCTCATGTATCCTTTTGTCCTAATTTTTATTTGCACTGATCCTTTTTTTTCTGTTCCTAATTAATCATCCTTCTGAAAGTTTGCTAAAACGTGGGTAAGTGCATTTTCCTTTTCAAATAACAATGTTTTGCATTGTTATTTTTTGTTAAGGAAATATGGGATAATTCAAATGGATACTAAAATGATCTAATAAATGTCAAGGAGCTGGCATATAATATTTTGTGTTGAAATCACTTTTCCTTTTTCCCTGGCATTTACAGCGGATTTTATTTGTGTGGGGTTTGTTTTCACATTACTGTTTAAATGTAATTGACAGGCACAGTTAGAGAAATTTAAAAACTTAGCAGTGGTCTCGGTGTAGGCTCGAATACTGGGTCTGCTTATCCATGAATGGAGAAAATGAGTGGCTTGCCACAAGGATTCAGAAAGAGACACTTTGCCTTTACACTGAGTCAAGACTTGGAGATAAAACGAGAAGTTCTGAGGTATTAACCCAAAGAACCTGAGGGTTTCAGAACAGTTTTTACAAAATTAGTCACAGTGTCTTCATCAAATTCCCTTTGGAAAGGGAATCTACTATCTAAGCCACAACCCCCAGCAGTTTTCCAAAGATAATTTTTAATCTCCTGTGTTAAATTATTACAGTATCTTGCTTTGTAAGATCCAAATCAACACACTGCTGGGTCATTAAGTCATTCATGTGTGCTATTCGTAGAAGTATTTATGTGTCTACACACATTAGAGGCATCGAAAGCCTTAAGTGAGGAACAATGAACTTGGTAATATTTTTAAGAGCTTCAGATTTCTCTCCATCAAAGAACTGGAGTCAGGATCTTACAGATATTTCTGGGACTAAGGAAATAAACTGGGTCTGCAGGCCAGGCTTTATTTATAAACTATGTTGTCTAAAAATTACTGACGGATGCAATGCCATCACCTCCCAAACATGCTAATATTTGTTTTTCTGTGTTCTTAGCATCAATACCATTCAAAAATAGACGAACTAATTGAAGAAACTGTTAAAGAAATGATAACACTCTTGGTTGCAAAGGTAACCTCCAGCTTCAGGTGAAATGTTTCATTGTGAACACTGCTTTGTTATGTCTCCGTTTCCATTAAAATGTAACACGTTAAAAAGTTGAGCTGGATACTTGCGTCTCTCAGGAAACAAGATTGTACGTCACCCAGCCTCAGCTCTAAATGATTTTCCGATGATCTCGAGCCGTGTGAAGATAAATTGATGAAGTGGCATATGTTAACTTAATAAGAATTTGTCCCCAAACGTCGCGCTAGGTTATACAGGAAATGTTTGTTTTGTTTTTCAGCACTGACAAAGTTAGATTTTTAAATACAGAAAGTTAAACGGTAATAAGGAATTCTGCCATCATGAAAACCCCTTTTCCTCTAGTTTCACATGCAGTGAGAGTCATAATAAAACATAAAAGTCAGATAAAGCTATTTCAGTCACCCTCATGAATTATAGAATTTTAACTAAGTAATGCTGAATGGGAAGACATTTATATTTGCCAGTGCTAAACTTCTGTTTCCCCCAAATTACTGATAAAATACAAATAAAAATAGATTGGATTAAATGTAGTGCTAATATGTAACGTAGAAACTGCTTTGCGCAGTTTTGGATTTTAAAAAGTGCATTTAATATTATCGCATGCTATATGCAACTCAATAATATTTTGTCACTTTGCACTTCTGTAACACTCTATATTTGCAATCACATAATAATGAAGAGAAAGCCGGATAAGTCAAATATTTCTATGTAAAGGCAGTCTATTCCTTTCTCCGAAGGCGGGAATCAAATAATAGACTGCAGAAGTGAACGGAGGGCTCGATCCCAGCCTTTATGTGGTTGGGAAATGATGTGCTTTATGGTGAACAATTATAGTTTGAAATAACATTTTTTTCTTTTTTGCTGTTTTTCCAGTTCGTTACTATCTTGGAAGGAGTGCTGGCAAAATTATCCAGATATGATGAAGGGACTTTGTTTTCTTCGTTTCTGTCATTTACCGTAAGTAAAGAGCTTCTTTCTTTCCTGGCTTTTGTTTTAATTTTTGGTTTTGGTTTGGGAGAGGAGTTATGTTGTGTCATTTTGTTTTGGGATGGGTGTGTGTGTTAATTACCGTCAACTATTGTATAATATTAACACTATGTGAAAAGCCAAACATTTCATAACAGCAGGTAATCCAACATCATTTCTATATCATTTTTAAATGTACAATATGTGTGTATTTTTATGAACACACACACACTTTTCTATATGTATGCATCCAAAGAGTTGCCTGCCTAAGCCCACCTTAGCTAGCTCTGGCAAATGACTTAATGTGCGCCACCGTTTCCTCATCTGTAAATGAGAAAAATTAATTTTAGAGTTTGTAAATGAAGACCTGCACACAGGCCTGCAGATATGTTTTATATGGTCCTCACTGTGTCAAGTACGTTCTTCTTAACTGAATTGCCTACATTTAAAAATCAGGAGAATTCACAGAAAATTCTGTATTTCTGGGGGTGCCTGCATAGCATGCTAGGTGCACAGCAAGTCTGCTGGAACTGTGTCTTGGGGGTCTTAGACTGGACATGTGTTTACAGTTTGCTATAACTCCCTCCTGGCTGTTTCACTCATTCACATACCTACCTGGGCTTGGGAGCCATTTAAGTTTACAATTTCTGGAACATATGATCTCATTATCTACAAATTCCAAGAGGCTCTGATTTTGTGCCAGAATTGGGCAAGGGCATAGAAATGAGGTAGCTAAGGCTGGGCCGAAACCAGCCTTATTTTCTATGGATAAATGATCAGTGGAGATGGTTGCTATAAATGGGCTGCTTCAGGGGCCCAGTTCTCCCACTCTTCCTGATGCTAGGCAGGCACCACAGCTGCATGCTCCCTGCCATTTCCGACAGCAGGTTCCTGCTGGCTCTGAGACTAGCTGTTTTCCTCTGACAACACCATAGGAAAGGGAATCAATTTAGGACCCACTGCCTATGGGTCTTTAAAACATTCTCACTGTATGAAGAATCTTTCAGATAGTGATTGAATGCCAAGACAAGGCCCAGCACAGGGTAGTGGATAGCACATTATCGTCCTTGGAATCTAACAGAGCCAGGCTCGAATCCCATTGCCAATGTTAACAGCTGTGTGATCTTTAGCAAGTGTCTCATCCCCTCGGAACTTCAGTTTTCTCATTTGTAAGGGAGTGCGGGACAGATAATATCTTCCCTAATGAGCTATCATGAAGATAGTAATGTAGGTGAAAGAGCTTAGCATAGGCCTAGCTCATAATAGATTTCAATAAATGGCAACTATTATTTTTTAAAAGTAACTAATATGAGTATTATAAAATGCAAACATACATGCACACAACTTCTTTCCAAATATACCCTACTTTGATCTTTCCCCAACCCATACATTAATATTTTGGGGAACTAAGGGAAATACAGACAGAAAACATTTAAAACAGTTTCTTCTGATATGCAGTTCTGACCTTCCCAGGTATAAGGATTGAATTCAGTCCCAGAGGTGTGATGGCCCTCATCCCTGAGCTTTACTGGCAAAGGTGAGGTGGGAAGGGGATAACGACAGTAGGAATTCCATCTAATTTCACTCTATAGAACCTCCTATAATATGTCACAGCTGAAAGGAAACCTATCCAACCCAATCCTTTGACAAACAAAGCAGCCAAGGCCCAGAGAGGGGAGTGATTTGTCTAAGGTCACACAGCAATGGGCAGAGTGGGGACAGGAACCATTGTGTCCTGCCAGCTTTCCCCCACCACTGAATGGCTTCCTGGAGAGAGTGGGATTCAGCTGGCAATTGCCTGGCACTGGAAGGCAGATGGGCAAATGAGAGGGGAAGATTCATAAAGAAGGATTCAGGGCACATGAGTGGGAAATATTAGACAGTGTTTCTTTCCTCAGTGAAGTCCTGGAAATGGTGAAAAGAAACAGAATTCAATGCAACATTTCTGGAAAATGTTTCCCTGACACCCACAGAAGACATTGCTTTCTTTGCGTCTTCATTTTGAGCAACTGTTTTTGTTGCATTGGACTTGAACCTGTAAAACCCAGGAAAGCTCCTCTGCTCTTTACTGAGCAGAATTCAATCCACCAAGGGCCGCACCCTAATTACTGGCCTACCAAGAGGACTATGGGAAGGTGGTCCAGGGGCGGTGATATCAAGAACAGGGCATCAGGGAGTCTCACAGGAGGGTTAGAGACAGGACACCCAGAGCATCCTATGCAGAAGTGTTCAAACTGAAATTCCCATCCTCTCATCTCCCTTTTCAGAGACATTTTGCAGCCTCACAGCATGCCTAGCAAAGGCAGTGTAATGCAGAACACTTCGGTGCCTGTTGCTGGGCCTGTAACTTCCCTCCTTAGTGACACTTCTCCCACACACTTGGCCACCCCAGGCCAAAAGCACCCACTTATCATTTGCAGCCCGTGTTCTCATCTCCTGCCAGTATTCCAGTATTAGAGAAAGTGAACTGTGTTTATAGGTGGCAGGAATATCTCCACACATGGATTCTGAGTTCCTGCCCAAATTCCAAATGGCCTTTGAAGGCTTCCATCAGCCCAATTGCGTTAATTCCCCAGGAGTCGAGTGGAAGTAAAAGGGTTGAGCAGAGGCAGCAGGTATATTGTGCAAAGAGCTTGAAACCTGTGAAAGAACCAGCTGTGAGTCCTAGGACCCTGTGCAGAGGCATAGAGATAGTGCCGACGCTCTGGCATGAGTTCCTTAACTCCGCTCCCATTTCTGATTCAATTCTTCAAGTATTACTGTGCACTTACCACGTCCCCACCTCAGCAGGGCTGCCAAGGATGAGCCATGTGCTCTGCCCCCAAGAAAGCTGACGAGTATCGACAAATATGCCACCCTTTCCCCCTTTTTCTCCCGCTGAGCGCCTCCTTTCCTGGGTGGGCTTGTTTCATGGTCCAAGCCAGACATTTTGGAAAACGTCTGCAGTGGCACGGAGCAGGCAGGAATATTTATTTCTCGTCTCCATCTGCATTGCTTCCTCTCTTGGAGAGGAGCTGGGGGGAGGAGGGAGGATGAGATGTGGCTTCTTCGTGCCAGCCCGAGAGGCGCCCAAGCGCACCCTCCTCTCCTCCCTCACCAGCTTCAGCAGCAGTAGCAGTCTGGGATTTATGGAGGCAGGCGCCTTTCGAACTTTTGAAAGATCAGCCCAGTTGGAAGACGCAATTAGCAACTATCTGCCCATTTCCCTTGACTGCAAGATGTGCTTTTGCATGGGATGCCTGTTTGGAAGGGTCCCTGTCTTGTGGGTAGCCACTTGTTGTTCTTTTAGGAGGCCAAGAAGAGAGGCAAGCAGGTACCCATGTTCCTCCCACAGAAAATGACAATGCTTTTCTCTGTCCTCTGCAAGTGTTAACAAATATGCTGGTTCTGGAATGAATTCATTCATTTACTCAACTTCTGTTTACTGAGCACCTATGTGTCATGTGCTGTGCTAGGTGCTAGGGACACAGCAATAGGCCAGAAAGGTGTGTCCTCGGCTCTTTTGGGAACTTACATTTAGTAAAGGAGACAGGCAATTAAAAATGAAAGAAAATTATCCAGTGGGAGAAGCATTTCCACAGGACATAAACTGAAGAGCAAGAGAAAGTGGGGAGGTGATATGACTTCAGCCAGGATGCTCAGGAAAGTTCTCTCTGCAGATGACATGAGAGACTTGAGCTCTCAAGCTTGAAGGAGTCAGCGATGGATACAGAAGAGGGGAGAATCTTCTGGACAGAATAGCAGCTGCATTAGCCAGGAGGCAGGAAAGCAGGAGGCGTTTTTGCGGGATATTCTAGAGGTGACATAAACATGGTTTAGGGATTAAGTGAATGTTGGGGGTGGAGACTTGACTGCAGAGGGCAAAGGTGGAAAGCTTGAGAACTATGATATACTGAAGAGCTCAGCTGAGCTAATGAGTCATGAGAGTCCATGGGGTACAGTAAAAAAGACAGCACAGGGTAGGGAGAACTGGGATGGTAACCCAGCTCGGCTCCTTACAAGGAGCTGTGTGACCTGGAACAAGGGACCACATCTTGGCTTTTAATTTCCTTCAGTGTAATATGATGATGGTTATATTAGATGAATTCAGAAGTCTAAAATAACTATAAGAGCTACAGCTCCTATTCCTTAAACATTTGCTAAGTGCCTGGCACAAAGCTACCTGCTTTAAATGTATTTTTCCTGCTGAATCTTCAGAACAATCCCATTCCAACACTCTTCTGCAGATGTTGAAACTAAGGCTCGGAAAGGTTAAGTGCACCCCCCCCCCCCCCCCCCCCCCCCCCCCC
>NW_016815976.1:1337601-1344463 GCF_001698545.2 Rhinopithecus bieti
CCCCCCCCCCCCCCCCCCCCCGCTCACGTGAATTCTTCTTTCACTAAACCCTGGGGCCCCTGCAGAAGAATAAAGATATAGGAGTAGCCCAGGCCCCACCTCAAAGCAGACAGAACCTTTATTAAGTTCTGTCTGAACTTTATATCAAGTCCTCTGAAGTTCCTTAGAATTCAGACATCCTCCTCCGATCAAACAAATCCATTTGAGGTGGTCACAACACAACATGGAAGCCACTCGCAACAGGAAGAATAAAACATATCTTAGGGCTGTCAGGAGCCTGAAACCTACCGTATGTCCAGTCGTCTTTGTCTTAAGTTGCCCTCACTCACCCTGTTTTCCTTTTACCAGCATTTTGATTGTCTTGCCACCTGGAAATGAAACAAAACAGATATGTTTCTCCCCACTAGCATTTTTGAGAAGAGCTGGAGTTTGTGTAAATCAGTAGCATCAACTGCTTTTGTGCAGAGCTCTTGATGCCATGCCTTAGAATGTGAATGCCACCTGCGTCTAAAGCCAGAACTGGATCAATGAAATTCACTTCTGTTCACAGAACATTTTAGTTAAGAGGCAATCTGAATTCTAGAATGGGGTGAATATCCCTCAGAGTTTGTTAGTATTTTCTCTCATGGCATTTCACTTATGCTTTGGCTTCAGGGAATGTCCAGGGTAGGAGAGACGGCTTTTTACAGTGTGGGTTGATGATGAGTGATGAAGACAGAGGTTTTGGTTTACCCTCCAGAGGGTAACATCACCAGATTATTCACTGCCAAATACATGTAATTTTTAAGTCAATTGGCTTCTACATTTCAGAGTGGAGGTGTCTGCCTTGGACAGAAGCATCAACTGTGGTAGTAGTAGCTGGCGTTTATTGAACACATACTATATGCCAGACACTGTGCTAAGTGTTTGCATGCATTTTCTCATTTGATCCTCACAATTACTCTATGCAACTGATTTAATTATCATCCGCATTTTATAGATAAGTGATGTTGAGTGATTTGTCAAAGTCATATAGCTATTAAGACTCTACCCTAAATTGCTCCTTTGTTATTAGAAAAATGTTATTCCCCACAGATACACAGAAATCTGTAGGTGAAGTCAATTAGAGGCTTTTCCAGAAACTATCCACTAGCTGATACCACTTCTAAGAAAAAGAGTCGTCTATTTTTCATATATTACCAGCAAAAATAATTTATAAAGATTTTACTCAACAGCCAGCTATTTTACCGTAATACTGAAGTAACAGACATTCAAAATTCCCCACTTCCTTTGTGCTGTCCAGATAATCATTCATTTCACATTAGTCCTTCATTCTATACCTGTTTATGGAGTGCCTACTATGTGCTAGACACTGGGGGGTTAGCGATGAATAAGACATAAAATGCTGTTTATTGGACATTTGCATGAGGGAGATACATATTCTCAACAAGTAATTTACAAGCATGGTGATTACTCAGAAAGAGAGAGTAACCAGTGCAGTGCAACTATGGCCCAAAGGAACCTAACCTCATCTAAGAGACCGCTGAAGGAAATGATATTTGAGCCGAGACCTAAAGAATAAGTAGAGTTTTGCTTGGCAAAGGAGAGAACAAAGAGTATTCCAAGATACAAAGACCTGGAGGTAAAAGGGAAGGTCTAGTACATTTTAGGAACTAGAAGTTCCTTGTGACTCAGGGAAAGGCCAGGCCAGAAGGAGAGAAATGGCAGAGATGGAGTTAAAGAGCAATCAGTGCAGGAGCCTGATCATGAAGGAGCTTGCCTATGGTACAGACTTTAAGGGTTTTGAGCAGGGAATTTACCAAAATCAATTCAGCTGGAGAAATTAAGGCAGGTCACAGAGAGACCAACTCCCTGTTATAAGCCAGCTGGGCTTATTGGTCTTCTGATGTTGGAGCTGAGGGCCACCTTCCAATGGAAGTCACCATTTATTTCTTCTAAAGTATTTTGTTCATATGGGCCAACCAAAAAACGCTGCACTTTAAAGTTAGAGAACTCTAAAACACTGATCTGCCATATCTTCTGTCAATTTCTTTCATCAGCCACTCCCTAGTGTTTCAGAATTTGACATCCCCTTTGAGGTCTGTGACAGATCATTTTATTGCCTAGTAGGACATCCTTATTTCCAGTTGATGCCATGAAAATGGAGTTAACAATTAACACACTTGCTGTCTGAAGCAACCCTTCAGAAGCTTTACAGAAGAGAAAAGATGAGTATCCAAAGTTAACCATTTCACTTAATACTGTGTAGTGAACAGCTGGATATCATTCAAAACAAACGTAAGACAGACACAGTATTTTCTCCAGACTGTGTGGTCTAAGTGACCAGGTCACAGAAATGCTAGCTACAAAAGAAATACCTAATGAATGTGGGTATTTCCCAGCACTTTGGGAGGGAGAGATGGGCGGATCACCTGAGGTCAGGAATTTGAGACCAGCCTGGCCAACATGGTGAAACTCCATCTCTACTGAAAATACAAAATTAGCCAGGCATGGTGGCAGGTGCCTGTAATCCCAATTGCTTGAGAGGCTGAGCCCAGAGAATCACTTGAACTCAGGAGGCGGAGGTTGTAGTGAGCCGAAATCGCGCCACTTCACTCCAGCCTGGGCAGCAAGCCAGACTCCGTCTCAAAAAAGAAATAGAAAAAAGAAATACCTAATGAATAGGTACATGGCTTCAAACAGGAAATAGATGTCATGAAATTAACTATAGATTCTATGCTGACCTCCAAATCACATGCAGTGGGAAGCTTATCACCAGAAAGTTAGAGAGTGATTAAGATAAAGGTGTGACTGTGAAGCCCAGACTAACAGAAACATAGGCAGGCTATTGACCGTTTCTCAGCCTTGGTTTCTTCATCTATAGAGTGGGAATGCTGATAGCTGCTTCAGAGAGCCACTGGGCTAATAAGAGATAAACAGTAGGCCTTTCATAACACCTGGTATATAGTAAGTAGGTGCTCCATAAATAGCCATTCTTAGCCTTACTGTCAAATTACTCAAAAGTGTAAGAAAGTTTACATGACCCTGGTGCTTTTTTTATTTTATTTTTTTAAATTATACTTTAAGTTATGGGATACATGTGCAGAACGTGCAGGCTTGTTGCATAGGTATACATGTGCCATGGTGGTTTGCTGCACTCATCAACCCGTCATCTACATTAGGTAATTCTTCTAATGCTATGCCTCCCCTAGCCCCCCACCCTGCAACAGGCCCTGGTGTGTGATGTTCCCCTCCCTGTGTCCATGTGTTCTCATTGTTCACCTCCCACTTATGAGTAAGAACATGCGGTGTTTGGTTTTCTGTTCTTGTGTTAGTTTGCTGAGAATGATGGTTTCCAGCTTCATCCATGTCCCTGCAAAGGACACGGACTCATCCTTTTTTACGGCTGTGTAGTATTCGATTGTGTGTATGTGTCACATTTGCTTTATCCGGTCTATCACTGATAGACGTTTGGGTTGGTTCCATTTTCTTACCAGTTCAGTCTTAGCATACCAATCATTTCTCCTGTAAGCTGTCCAAACTATTATCCATGACAAGGTCAACCAAAACTCTTGTGACTTATATTTTAGCACATTCTTGCATGCAAAAATTTGATTCATCAAAGACATTTTCCATTATGTTTAGTATTTTTTTTTTTTTTTTTNTAACCATTTCACTTAATACTGTGTAGTGAACAGCTGGATATCATTCAAAACAAACGTAAGACAGACACAGTATTTTCTCCAGACTGTGTGGTCTAAGTGACCAGGTCACAGAAATGCTAGCTACAAAAGAAATACCTAATGAATGTGGGTATTTCCCAGCACTTTGGGAGGGAGAGATGGGCGGATCACCTGAGGTCAGGAATTTGAGACCAGCCTGGCCAACATGGTGAAACTCCATCTCTACTGAAAATACAAAAATTAGCCAGGCATGGTGGCAGGTGCCTGTAATCCCAATTGCTTGAGAGGCTGAGCCCAGAGAATCACTTGAACTCAGGAGGCGGAGGTTGTAGTGAGCCGAAATCGCGCCACTTCACTCCAGCCTGGGCAGCAAGCCAGACTCCGTCTCAAAAAAGAAATAGAAAAAAGAAATACCTAATGAATAGGTACATGGCTTCAAACAGGAAATAGATGTCATGAAATTAACTATAGATTCTATGCTGACCTCCAAATCACATGCAGTGGGAAGCTTATCACCAGAAAGTTAGAGAGTGATTAAGATAAAGGTGTGACTGTGAAGCCCAGACTAACAGAAACATAGGCAGGCTATTGACCGTTTCTCAGCCTTGGTTTCTTCATCTATAGAGTGGGAATGCTGATAGCTGCTTCAGAGAGCCACTGGGCTAATAAGAGATAAACAGTAGGCCTTTCATAACACCTGGTATATAGTAAGTAGGTGCTCCATAAATAGCCATTCTTAGCCTTACTGTCAAATTACTCAAAAGTGTAAGAAAGTTTACATGACCCTGGTGCTTTTTTTATTTTTATTTTTTTAAATTATACTTTAAGTTATGGGATACATGTGCAGAACGTGCAGGCTTGTTGCATAGGTATACATGTGCCATGGTGGTTTGCTGCACTCATCAACCCGTCATCTACATTAGGTAATTCTTCTAATGCTATGCCTCCCCTAGCCCCCCACCCTGCAACAGGCCCTGGTGTGTGATGTTCCCCTCCCTGTGTCCATGTGTTCTCATTGTTCACCTCCCACTTATGAGTAAGAACATGCGGTGTTTGGTTTTCTGTTCTTGTGTTAGTTTGCTGAGAATGATGGTTTCCAGCTTCATCCATGTCCCTGCAAAGGACACGGACTCATCCTTTTTTACGGCTGTGTAGTATTCGATTGTGTGTATGTGTCACATTTGCTTTATCCGGTCTATCACTGATAGACGTTTGGGTTGGTTCCATTTTCTTACCAGTTCAGTCTTAGCATACCAATCATTTCTCCTGTAAGCTGTCCAAACTATTATCCATGACAAGGTCAACCAAAACTCTTGTGACTTATATTTTAGCACATTCTTGCATGCAAAATTTGATTCATCAAAGACATTTTCCATTATGTTTAGTATTTTTTTTTTTTTTTTAGCATTTTGTGTTTTATTTTAATGCTAAAAGAATTTTTCGGCCGGACGCAGTGGCTCACGCCTGTAATCCCAGCACTTTGGGAGGCCAAGGCAGGCAGTTTACGAGGTCAGGAGATCGAGACCATCCTGGCTAACATGATGAAACCCCCTCTCTACTAAAAAAACACGCGCACACACACACACACACACAAAATTAGCCAGGCCTGGTGGCGGGCGCCTGTAGTCCCAGCTACTAGGGAGGCTGAGGCAGGAGAATGGCGTGAACCCAGGAGGCAGAGCTTGCAGTGAGCCGAGATCGTGCCACTGCACTCCAGCCTGGGCAACAGAGCGAGACTCCGTCTCAAAAAAAAAAAGAATTTTTCATTTTTACATAGTCTCTAAAATACCTCTTTATTAATCAAAATGTTTGCTTAACTAGAATTGAATATCTCATTCTCCAAGCATATTTTGGTTTGAATCAGGTTTATTTCAGTCTGCACTGAGGTTTCTTGTTTTTCCAGTTCTGCCACTTCCTAAAGTATAATCTTAGATCGATTAATCTCTGACCTTAGTTGCCTAATCTGTAAAATGGGAGCCATAAGACCTACATTGTGTGGTGTGGGTAGAATTAAATGAGAAAATGGTGGATTGGAGTAAGTATTTGATACTTGTTAGATATTGTTATCATTGTAATTATTAGTGTGGTTCTACCACTGAGCACAAATGTTAGCATCAGTTACTCAATCAGCCACTGCTGTATGTAAATTACTGAACTAAGAGTAGTAGAGAGAGATTTAAAACAAAAATCTTACTCTACTGTCTGGAAGTTACTGCCTAGAGTGCATTCAATAGAAGGAACTTTCTAGACTTTCTGGTTCAGTGTTTCCAGTGATATGCTAGAGTCTGCTTGGCTCCTACCTGCTGGTGAGAGCCACTTCTCCTTTTCTCTTCCTATGTTCAAAGTTAGGGATGTCACATTGGTAGCCTAAAACTGACCACAGCAGGAGTGTTTTACTGAAATTGGCAAACACTCTATTACTTATATTTCAGTATATTATTATATTGGGGTTTTTTTTGAGGGAGATATAGAGAAAGAGAAAGGAAAGAGAGAGAGAGTGAGTCTTTCAGAAACTATCATACCACTGAGTATATCCCAAGTGTAGGATATGTACCACATGGGACCTTAGATGCTGCTGGTGTTAGATGCTCCAAAAATTCATCATTCAATAAGACCAATCACATTGTGAAAGGGTTATTATTTTTCTAATTCCCTTTTCATCTTTATCCTTATATCAAGAAGAAAGTTTCCATCTGGTGCTCATTTGTCTTTCACACCTTTCTAAAATCTCAATTTTCATTTGTAACAGAGGAGGGGAGGCTTCAGGATCAGGACCTTTAGCAGGCAACCATGTCTACCCAGAATTTGCTACCATTATTTTAGTTATATTGTATTTATTTTCACCCTGGCTTTTTTCTTATTGAGAGTGATACTGCTTTTTCATTTATAGTAGTAATACGTTTCCCTTTATAATTAAGTATTTTTAAAGTGAGCTAGTTTAAAGAGAAATAATAAGTAACTATAATGCAGATGGTTCATGGGTTGTAGCCAAAATCAGGAAGGTGTATTGATGCTGGAAGTCTGGGAAGTACTGATACTTTCTAGCCACTCCATTTTGCAGTTGCGGAAACTGAGACCAGAGAAGGAGAATGACTTGCACAGCTAGTTTAGTAGAACTCAGACCTCTTAACTCATCCCTTGAGCCTTGCAAAATCCTCTCTGGGATTACTTGTTTTCTCACTCTTCACCTGAGAAAATGG
>NW_016815976.1:1344749-1393898 GCF_001698545.2 Rhinopithecus bieti
GGAAAAAAAAAAAAAAAAAAAAAAAAAAAGAGAGAGAGAGAGAGAAACCAAACCACTGTGTTACAAACCTAGGCTATGATAGATAAGTTGTCATTGGCAGCAGTGACATAATTTATACCTTCAAATTCAGGCTAAAGCAGCCTGCAGGAAAAGTCAAATAAGCTTACATGTCTGCTTGAAGATTTTACAAAATTAGAACTTTCCAATTTGCACTTCCAAGTTTCTCTTAAAACAAGATCATGTCACAAAAATCAACCAAATGGAAAAGCATACAATGTGGCCATTAGGAGGGCAAACCCTGGAGTCCAAGGGAACCGTGTTTCAAATACCAGCTCCATCATGTCACTAGTTGTGGATCTTTTAAGAAGTCGGTTAACCTCTCCAAGCCTCAGTTTCCTCATTTGTAAGCGATGAGAATTTCATGCCCACCATTGTGAGGGTGAATTCCTGATAAATTGCTTAACCTTGTGCTAGGCAAAGAGTAAGCATGCAACCATTGTTAAGTATCAGCAGTGTTCAGAGGGTGGATCTGAAGGAGCCCTTCGGCCTTGGAAAAATCGTCTCTGGGAATGAGGGATTGGGACAGAAATGAGGAAAAGGAAAACTGGAAGGGAAAACAGGTCTACTTCAATCAGGCATCTGTTCAGAAGCCCCAGGGGGTGGGGGGTGGGGGGAGATGAGAACATACACTTCCTGGATCTAGTCTCGGAGCACAGTACCCTGAACAACAGGAGATGAGAACAATTCTCATCGTTAATGAGGCTGCGGCTCCTAATCGGAGCATGGAATAGAATGCGTTTGCTTAATAGAGATCATTTCCTTGCCTTTTGCCCAACTCCCCAGCAGTGCCAGCAGCCCTTTGTTTAATAAAAGGTAGGGACTTTGAGGAGTGTGGTGGGATGGGCTGTAGGAGGCATTACTACCCTCATTACTATGATAATAGTTTAATCACAATCAATATTTATGAACATGCACAGAAGCCGTGCAATCAACCAGTAGCCCTGCAACTCAGTTTTCATATTCTTACCTAAGGATGCTTTTCAGGAAAGCCTGGGCTATCTCCCACCTTCCCATGGCCCCCTGTGAAGCTCTACAGTGGTTCACAGAGGTCATTTCAGAATATTATCCTTGATGGTTACAGTTATATATATGAGGTCTTTTTTGTGGTTGGTGAATATTGTAATACATTTTGTTGTTCAAAATACTTCCACAGTCATGGTAGGACTTTTCCCTTCACACTTTGTTAAATTGTCTTGTGAAAAGGCAGTGTAGGGACAACCTGATACGGTAGGGAATCC
Organism: Rhinopithecus bieti; assembly: GCF_001698545.2. Taxonomy (NCBI): domain Eukaryota; kingdom Metazoa; phylum Chordata; class Mammalia; order Primates; family Cercopithecidae; genus Rhinopithecus; species Rhinopithecus bieti. The sequence continues at coordinate 1,346,048 of NW_016815976.1, forward strand.
TTTGAAGTCAGGCCCACCCACTAGGGTTCAAATCCTAGCTCTGCTACTTCTTGACTGTGTGCCCTGAAGACAGCAACTTAACCTCTCTGAGCCCAGTTTCCTCATTTGTAAAGGGAGGAGACAAGTTCTTAGAAGAAGTGAATAGGACACTGTAAATTAGGTGTTCAATCATTGGTAAATGCATTCATGATTTTACATATGACTATCAGTTATTAAATATTTCTGTACTGTTCATGAGAAATCTGAGTAGTTCATTGCTTTTCCCAAGGTCACATAGACACTAACTGAGAAAGTAGGAGTAAGAGTCAAGACTTGGTCAGTATTCTCTTTTCCATTATCTGAAATGTTATTAACACTGGATCCATTTATAGGCAACTTAGAGAAACCTTATTTTTTAAACATCTCAAACTTTAACTCATTTCTTTCTAATGGGAATCAAATTTTGAAAGCCAGTGATCATTTTCAAGCAATGGATATCTGGTGAGCTACCCATGAGAAATTTTTGGTGTCACAGTTTCCACCTCTGTAAAAATGGCATTTATAAACTCTGGCCTTCTTAAAAAAGGAAACAAGGGACAATGGCCTCGTGATGTATGTGCGTCCGTGTAGCATTTGACCCAGTGCTCATATGGAAATAGTGGCTCCCAACTGGCCCAGCACAGTATTGACGTTCGGTAAGCAAAGAAGACATTTTAGGCCCTCTGGTGACAGAGCCCTGGAAATCTGTCATGCTGTCTATGATTTCAGATACACTTCAAGGGTTGTGTTTTTCTCCAGTCCTCAGAAAGTATTGGAAGGGGTTTTCACTGTAATTGTCACTTGGCCCCAGGCAGAAGCCACTGAGGTTTGCTCAACTGCTCACCCGCACACGCAGTCCCAGTACATCCGCCCACTCACACATTCTGTCTCACCCAAGCAGTCGGTCCCTCAGTTGGCACTTAAAATTTATTCATCTTCCCAAGATGCACTTAGAGCATCCAGATTATGTATTGAGGGTTGGTTCTGTTAGGTTTTGGTTTTGCCTTTATAGAGGACATATCCCTAAACCATGATTTCATCAACCCAACACCTTGAGAAAGTTACCCTGTGAAAGATACATTCTTCCTGCAAAATCCCTTTCTCCACTAGAATTGAAAATTGAAAATTCTATCACTTTTGTTCCTTTTTTCAATAATTTTTAATGAAAGTCATATCGGCACATGGTTAAAATAAAACGATACAGAAACATTCATAATTTTTTTAAAAAAAGACATGGTTCTCTGTTCTATTCCTTTCTGCTCTCAATCCCTTCCTTCAAAAGGAAACTTTTTAGCAATTTTTTAACCCCTGGAGTGCTAAGTACTGTTATTATTTTTTTTATTGTTATTATTTGGAGATAGGGTCTCACTTTGTCTCCCAGGCTGGAGTGCAGTGGCATGATCACAGCTCACCGCAGCATCGAACTCCTGGGCTCAAGTGATCCTCCTGCCTCAGCCTCCTGAGTAACTGGGAATATAGGTGCACACCACCACGCCTGGCTAATTTTGTTTGTTTGTTTGTTTTGTAGAGGTCTTCCTATGTTGCCCAGGCTGGTCTTGAACTCCTGGTTTCAAGCAATCCTCCTGCCTCAGCCTCCCTGAGTGCTAGGCTTATAAGCATGAACCACTGCACCTAGCCTTTGTAGTCATTTCCTGATTGGTCAATCTTAATGATTATTTGACTCCCTACTGTAACAGAGCTTCAGCTCACTTTACATCACGCACTTCTCCTCCACTCTCCTCCTGTTACAGTTATACCAGTATTGTTCTTCCTGTCTTGGTACCATTATAACTTTAAGCTGTACCCATCCACCTTTATTTCCTGTTTCACCCACGAAATGAGACTATGACACCCATATCTTTTTTCTTCTGCTTCCTCCTCCAATTTCATTTTCTAACATAGGCATTCTTAACTCATATCACTTAAAAATGCAATAGCCTATATTTATGAGTGTCCCTTGAGTCTAGACCAGCACCGTCCAATAGAACTGTCTAAAATGATGGCAATATTCCGTATCTGAGCTGTCCAAAATAGTTGTCACTAGCCACATGTAGCTCTCAAGTACTCTCAACTGTGACTAGTGCAACTAAAAAGTTGAATTTCAGTTGTATTTTCTTTTAATTTATTTAAATTTAGGGAGCCACATGCGTAGGGTCAGACCAACCTTAATATACATGTACAATTCACTAGAACAACCTGATTTTCCAGCAGAAATGACAATGATTGCTGGCACATAGTTCTTACTATGCCCAGGGACTGTTCTAAGAACTCAGTCAATAACTCGACAACCTTATGAACAATACAATTATCCTCATTTTACAGATGAGGAAAATGAGGCATAGAAAGGTTAGGTAACTTGTCAAGTAAGCGGCAGAGCTATTGAAAGTAATGGCAAAAACCCCGATTACTTTTGCAGCAACCTAATGGAATATGGCCCCACGCAGTCCAGCTTGAGTCTATGCTCTTAACCACTTCCCTATGAATAGGCTGAGCTGGGGCTGAATGTCTGATAACTTGGTGTCTCTCCATGTGGCTTTTTTTTCTCTCCAAATAGGATCTCATCCTCCTGGGCTTCTCCATGTGGCTTGGGTTTCTTGCAGCATGGTAGTCTCAGGGTAGTTACACTTACATGGCAGCTGGCTTTCAAGACCGAGGAAGCAGAAGCTGCCAGACCTCTTCAAGACTAGGCTCAGAATTGGCATGGCACCACCTCCATTATATCCTCTTGGTCAAAGCAGTTGCAGACCAGCCCAGACTCCAGGCAGATGGAGGAATAGACTCCATTTCTCAGTGAGGGAAGAGCATGCGCCTACAGAAAGCAAAAGAATTGATGGCAAGCATCTTTGGAAACAAACTATCACAATGTGAACTGGATTTCAGGTTTACATTCCAATGCAGAGAACTCCACAGACCCGTAGTGGTCTCCAGGGATCTCTTTTTATGAGGTTAGGCCTGATAAGCCAGCAAGAAATAGAATCAGAGAGGTCTACAGCACACCTGGAACATGACCAGTAAAGAGGAGAGGAAGTAGAATAGTCAGGCCTCTTACTGCAGGATAAGTCACACGCTCTTACCTGAAGCATTCTAACCTTGAAACAGAAGCAGCACACCCAAGTTTCAGATATGTAAAGTTTAATGACCCCAACCACTAGGGGAACATAGCCCAGCCAGTGCACTGAAACCTGACCAATCACCACCCTTGGGAGGTGGAGGGAAAAGGAGTATAAAAATAATAGCCAACACTAATTAAACACATACTGTGTGCCAGGCTCTATGCAAAGATGTTTACATGTATTAGCTCCTTTAGCCCTTTACATGAAGTAAATGAATTAATACAGGGAAAATGCTTAGAATAGAATTCCACCTGTGGTAAGCACTTGAGAAACTCATCTTTTTAAAAATTAATAATCCACACAACCACCCTATAAGGAGGAACTACTGTTGTTATTATCATTATATCTATTTTCCAAAAAGTAAGCCAATGCTTAGAAAGGTTAGTTACCTGGCCCACTGCTAGTGGGTGATGAAACCAGATGCCAGATCAAACACCTGTCTGCTGATCCCAAGCCCTTACCTTGTATGCTGCACTAATTATGGTGTACCAAAACAAGAGACCCTTTAAGCTCTTCTTATACAGGCACCAAATACCAGTTCCTTTTGAACTGATCGTGCCTAGTGGTACTTTCTTAGTCATCCTATAAGAGTGCTACAGCTCAAATACCTACCATAAGAAAGTGCTAGAAACCTCTACCCTTGGTACTGAGTAAAGACTGCCATTCTCTAAAGTTCATTCATTCAACATATTTTTATTGAGCCACTACTATATGCCAGGCAGTGTAGACACTAAGGAGAGAGAGCACCTACAGTCTGGATATGAGGCTGATGAGAGATGAAAAATCAAACCAACAGATGAAATGATTTTAGGGATGGTACTGAGTAACATTTTTACATACTGAATTGCCTTGATGCAAAAAAATCTACATTTCTAAATTGCTTGAGTTAGGGAAGTGGAAAAGGGAGCAAAGTAGCATCATTAACCTTGCAGCAGAAATGTCAAAGGCCAAACATTGACGTAAATTTTGCTAGCCCTTTGAAATGGTGGTGTGGCCTGCAGTTTCTAGGCAAAGGACAAGAAAATTAACTCAGAGCTCTTGTGAAGTCAAACAGGCAGGGGTGGAGTCAGCTCATGCAGAGAATAAATCATTTCCTTGTTTTTTTTCTTTTTTTTTTTTTTTTTTTTTGAGAGACCATGGGGCGCTCGGGCAGTCACTAATGCGGTGGTATCTGTTCAGACTTCTTTCTTCTTCCATCTTTGAGTCTTACCCGCCAGATTTCTGTTTGCAAAAAGGGCCTAATCCACTTTTGTTTTTGTCTGTGCATTGATTTAATAGTATCAAACCCCGAGGTCCTCGTGGTCTGCACCTGGGTTGCTTTTTCCCCTAATGAAGCAAGAGAAGTGGTTTAAGCCCCTGCCGCGCTCCCTATCAAAGCTGCACAATGATTAACTCAGGTCCCCTTTTTAGGGCCAGGCAGAAGAAAATCCCTTAGTCATCAGCATTGTGAAAATCCCAGAATGGTGAGTGTTCAATGAAAAGATTACCTTGGGCACCTGAAAAATAATGGAAGAGCTCAATAGAGAAACCATTAAGCCTGTCTACACTGGCTAAGTGAGGTGGAGGGTCGAGGTAATTAGCTGGGACATTCAGGCCAGAGTAACTATTTTGGACTTTCTGCATTGACTCAAATGTATTCAAGTCCCTCATACATTTTTTTTTTTTTTTTTTTTTTGAGAAGCTATTTAAGGTTACATCTACATAAACAAGAAAAAAATAAGACTTAAATATAACTGGTTAATAAAAGTGGTTTGATAGTTTAAAAAAAAAAAACTGAATAATAGGATAATAGGCAGCTTAGGGAATGGGAGGTCCAAAGCTGTAACTTATGAGTTGTGCGCCTTCAGGCCAAGTTGCTTATCTCTTTAAGCCTCGGTTTCTTCAACTGTAAAATGGGAATATTAACGAGATCCCCCTTAAAAGGTTTTTGAGGCAGAAATCATGGAGCACATTCATCTTACAGCTCCTAATGTGGCACCTGTACGTAGTAAGTGTTCTTTGTTTCAGGCACATGGAAACATGAATAATTGCTCACTGACAGCACCTCCTCCTAATTTTATCCTTAGCCTCCATCAGCCTCTCTGGATTTGTGTCTCTTTTTCTAAGCTTTTTCCAGAACTGGCTCTATCTGGAGAGTTGGGGACAAAAAGGTTCATGAATGCTGCTAGAGAAAGGATATGGGTTGGTCCTACCAGAAGGGATGGTCAGAAAGCAGGGAGTCCCAGGAGATGAAGTTCTGCTGGGATCACAGTTCTTGTCTCTCCTTTGAAGGCAGTTGAGACCCTGCTCAGGAGCGATGCCAGACCAGGTATCTGGGGCAAGCCCTACCCCCTCCCCTTTGTTTCCTGTGCCCTAGGGTACATGGCTATGATTTGGTCCCAGAGAGTAATGGATTGTGTTGTTGATTATAACCCAGGGCACTGGCCTGTGGAACTTCCCTCTCACTTATGCCCACACTCAATCATACTTAGGGAAGAGAACAGTTCTTTGCTGTCAGCCTCAACATTTAGAGGGTGAGTTCTCGGTGCATAGGGTGTCACAGAACTGGCAGAAACTATGCCAGATGGAGAATCAGTTCAAATACCTGTTGGTAACCTGGGGAGATTCCAGCATCCTTTTTATAGCAAGAAATTGCCCATGGGTCAGAGGTGGAGAGTGAAACTGATTATCACCACCAGGCTGAGGAGCATGTGCTTTGTCTACACTGGTAAACCAGTATTACCAGTAATCAAGATAAGCATAGCTACATTTAGTTGAACCCTTTGAGTAGCATTATTATTGTCCCATTTACAGAGGAGGTTCAGAGAAGTTAAGTAATGGCTAGTCACCAAGCTAAAAAAATGGCAAAGCCAGAGTTTTAACCTAGCTAATCCTGAACCTATTCTCTAAGCCACTTTGCTAGATTTTAAGTTAAAAAAGAAAAGAAAATTACACACACACACACACACTCTTTTAACAACCATTGATGGAAAAAATATATATAAAGACAAAAAGCTACTATATTATATAGTGCTTTTAAAGAAATTTGTGTTTTATTCATCAAAACAATATCTAATTATAATGTAAAATAGTCTTGTGTAGATGGTGAGAGCTGTTGGTTATTTGATCTAGATACAGTGCCTGGTGCATGCTTTGATTTTCTGGCAATAATTCTGAAGCTCTAGTGGGTCGGGAGAATCTGGTCATTCCCTACTACCTAGAGTATAGCTGGCAGAAAGACATATTCCTATGGATATGGATAACTTAAGAAAAGGTGATCCTTAAAAAGGGAGCACTGCTGACATTATACAGGAAAAGATTCTGATCCTGGTTCTGTCAATTTCTCCACTCTGCTACATTTATCTACTGTAAAGAATGTAACTGGTGACAACTTCCTACCTCTTAAGGGGGCTTGAATCAGACAATGAAAAGCAGCCTTTGAGATAACCTCTTACGTAGATAAAGAAACAAATACGAAGAAAAGAGAAGAAAAACACGTCCAGAGCCTTCTAACTAGCCTCTACTTGAGCTTCTCCAGTGAGATGGAGGTCTCTATCACCAGACATGGCCAGTTCCTAACTGGACTGTGATCATTGTTTAGACCTTTTTCTAGGGCCCTGTAATTTTACACATTCATTCTGATTCTATGCTCTGGAACCATTGTGAACAAATTCAGTTCTTTTGCACTAAAGCTCCTTAATTAACTACATGAATATTACAGTTTTCTTTGCAATTAGCCCATCTTTTTCTAGGCAAGATGCCTTTTCTTTTGCTTTCCTTATAGACTATACTGCCAGACTCCCCCTTTTCCTCATCATCAACGTCTTTCTTCAAGTTCAATATCCAGCGGCTGGGTATGTAGCTCCTGCCTGTAATCCCAGCACTTTGGGAGGCCGAGGCAGGCAGATCACCTGAGGTCACGAGTTTGAGACCAGCCTGGTCAACATGATAAAACCCCATCTCTACTAAAAATATAAAAATTAGCTGGACGTGGTGGCAGGTGCCTGTAATCCCAGCTACTCGGGAGGCTGAGGCAGTAGAATCACTTCGACTCGGGAGGCAGAGGTTGCAGTGGGCCGAGATCACACCACTGCACTTCAGCCTAGATGACAGAGTGACACTCCATCCCGCCCACCACAAAAAAAAAAAAATGTTCAGTATCCAGAACCAAAAATGATACACACATGTCTCTAACAAATAATAGACCACAATTTACCCTGGGTTTTTTTCCTGTTATTATGGGATGGGAGGAGGATCACTAAGACTAAGTGCAAGTCATCATTTATTAAATAAAAGAACAATCCTAACAAACCGAGGGCTGGTGCATGAAGGAGAGTGGATGATTTTCATTCATGACAGAAACTTGCCTCATCTTCCCAAAATGCCTTTAAAGGAATAGAATTATACTGCTGTCATTCTCCGGATTGTAACTGCATGTTAGTGGTAAATGGTAAATGGTGTGTTTAAAGGTTGATCATTTCAGCTGTAGCAAAACCCCTACCAACTGCTAAGCATCAACGTCACAGAGTACAGGAGGAATTTCTAGCTGAGAAGAATTGTTTTGCTAGCACCTGCTCTGACCACTGATGCTCGAATTCCTCATACTTTTCTACCAGTATTGAGGAGATCAACAGTTCGAAGGGAGAAAGTTGGGCTCAGATGACCACGTGGGAGTCTTGGCTTCTCTGCCTCCTGTCTGTGATCAGGAGCAAATAAATTCCTTAAATTATATGGATTTTAGGTTCTTGATTGTAAATGGATCTGATTGAATCGCCCCCTTTTTGCAGGGCAGCTTAAAGAAGAAACTGTTTGTGAAAGTGTTTTGCAAATGAAAAATATCACAGAAACATTAGATAATAGTATACATTGAGGAGACATGAAAAAAAGGCAAGCCACCTTCTTTCCTGAACTAAGTTCTAGCATAGGAATGAAGAGGAAAGATTTGGGGTTTAGAATCTTTTAGTAGAAATGATAATTGTGCAATATTTGGAGAGCCTGCCTCAAATCCCTGTAAGGACTAAGAGTATTTTCCTTTCCCACCAGCCTCTGCAGGCAGTCAGCTTTCTATACAACTATGTTGGTTTTGGGACTGATCAGTGAAGTGGCTCCTTGATCCAGTCTTGCCTCTGCTTACTTCTCAATCATCATGAAGCCAGAACTGGTCATTAGCTTTCTCTCATTCCTTCCCTCTATAATTTTTCCCTGAGTTCCCTTTCTAAGCCAGTACCAGGTGAATCATTGAGGAGACAGCCATGAGCAAGACCAAGATAGCCTTTGCTCTCATGACATTATATGGGAGGTAGACACTGTGCAAAAAAAAAAAAAAAAAAATCGGCGGAATTGCAACCAATGCTGCAAAGAACAAATATAAGGTTCTAAGAGAATCTAAAACAGGAGACTCCAGGAATCATCTTGGGGGCTGGCAATGATTCAAGAAGGTAGAATACATTGCCCTCTCAATAATTACCTAATTGATGTGTGTTCCTTGCTTTAAAGTTTACAAAGCACTTTCTCATGTGTTTTCTCATTTCATCAAGCTTTCAGCCCTGCGAAGTACACAGTATTGTTACCTTGGTCTAGAAATCTGGAAACCAAGGCTAAGGAACTTGGCATGAGTTCCCCAGGGTCAACGAGTTCTGGCACTGAAAGAACTTTTGACTCTAAATTCTGGGCTGTTTCCACCCCACCCTATTGGTTCATTGGCTGTTTTCTCTTGAGAGCTGACATTTTTGAAACTAGCATTGAGAAAAGAGCAATAGAGGAAATCACTCCCCTGGGTACTTTTCTGGGAGACATTTGGGTGAAGCTGTGATTCCTAATATTGATCTCAGCCAAATTGCAGGAGGAAGCCTGGCTGAGATGTGAAAAGACATCCTAACTGCTTTTTGTGCATTGCAGTCTTTGCAGTTCCCAGTAAAAACAGGAAACCCTCTCTGACCCCAGATGTAACCCCTTGGTCTTAATTGTGCCTAGATAACATGTGTGACCTGAGTCAAAATGAAACACACAGAATATTAAACATACTCCTATAGGCTTTATTTCTCAAACCCAGCTGTTCATTGGCTTCTCACAGTATTCAGAGCTCACCCACATTTGCTTATAAATTCATCATCTTAGCTGCCATTTGTTCTGTGCTTACATCCTGTGGCTAAGTGTGAATTCATCCTTATCAACCTACGGAAATAGGCACTATTACTAATAATAACTCCATTTTGCAGATGAGGTAACTGAGGCTCAGAGAGATGAAGTAACTTGCCCAAGGTCACACAGCTTCTAAGTGGTAGGATTGGGATTCGAACCGAGGTCTGACTCCAAACTCCATGCTCTCAAACATAACACTCTAGCACACTACCATACTCCCTCCCCACAAAACTAAAATTTTTATAACCACTTCCTGCACTTCCCATCTGGAATTTTTAGCACCTAAAATCAGGAGACATAAAAGCAACCTTTGGACAGTTTTGAAAGGTTCTCATTCCCCTACCCACAGACAACATCTCCCTCTGGGTTGAGGATGTCCATCCTCCTCTTAAAAATCTGAGTTAATGAAAGCTGAGAACTCAGGTATTTTGTTATTTAGTTAGGACAACCTGCAGCCAAATTATACAAAGACCCAAGGTACAAGAAGTAACAGCAATCTTAGTTGCTTCTCTAGACTGGTAAGTCCCCCACTGATCCATTTGGGTTTAGCTAGTCACTTTTCTCTTTTTCAGTGGGAGGGAGGAAAATGTAAAGCTCCCGCTCCAGCAACAGAATCTGAATCAGTAAATTTGAGTGTGCATTCTCTGTTTCTGCAAAGCAGTGGCTATGGCTTGAAAAAATAGCAAACAGATTTTATTTTCTAGTACCTTTTTGTTTTTCCTGGTCAGCTGCATGTGCCAGCATGTTGTTTTGATTCTGATGGGGATACAGCATTGAGCAGTGAACAATTAAACATAAACACCAGCCTCACTTCCATCCTCTTCTTTCCTCTTTAGGTGAAGGCAGCTTCCAAATATGTGGATGTACCTGTGAGTATTTGAAAAGTGTTTCTTTCAGGGTTTTTTTGTTTATTTTCATTTTACTTTTGTTTTCATGAGAATTTTGATAGTGCTACTCATATTAATTGCTGCTAGCTAAACTGTGTGTTCCTGACTTGGATCATCAGAAAGAAGCCAAGACTATTTTGTAGTAGAATTTTTTTTTTTCAGATAAGAAGAGGGTATGGTTTCTTTCCTCAGGAAGAAAGGTCCCACTTCACTTTCACTTTCATTTTCATCGGTTTCTCTGGTGTTTCATTCTGTTTTCCTCATGTTCACCAACCCGCCTGTGTGCACACCTTCGGAGGAGAGCCATGAAGCTAGAAACTTGCACACGGGTGACAGTATTTTTTGTTAGGTTGGTGCTAAAGTAATTGTGGTTTTGCAATTAAAAATGTGGAAAACACAATTTCTTTTGCACCAACCTAATAAAAAACAAATAAATTCTAAATTTGTTCATTTTGGGGTCAATTTTGCAATTGTTTTAAGGAAACCTCACAAAACTGCTTATAATTAGTACAGGCCTCATTAATGAAGAGAGCTCTCAAAGTTCACAGATAAAGCACTCGAAGTTGCCCAAAATTTACATTTAAATTGAGGTTAAGTACAACACATGAATGCTAAAGTGTGGGATTACCTGTGGTAAATCAGGATACATTTATAGACAGACTTTGCCCTGCCTATTAGCAAAGTAAAATTGGAGAGATTTTAATATATTCCAATAAAGCAAAAAAGAAAATGATTTTGTTTCTCCATTTCTAACAAAAGAGGTGTGAGTCCATTATAAAATATTAAATTTAGAGAGCTTATCTCAACAGCCACCAAGGGTCTTGTACTAAGCATTTCTCATTCTGAACGTGGTTAAGTACCCTCCTTGTTCAAATACTTATTTGTTAAAATTTGTTTTTTTCTAAAAGGATTTATATTAACATTTAAATTCATTTCCCCAGGAAGCTAAGTGTGTAATGGTTTATTGGCTTATTTCTCAAAGGAAGACAAAATAGAAAATTGGAGTGAATTTGGTGTTAGCATATATTTTGTTTGTTTAATGAAAGAATGTACAATCAATAATTGTGCTTTGAATTTATATAATATTCCCATCAACAAACCTCAGACTCCTTCAGGTAGACAGTTCTTATAATGGAGAATGGCAAAAGCTCACATAACTGCAGCAGGGAGAGAAGTTAAGTAATTTACTTTCTCAAGCCCCCAAAGTATAAACTTTCCCTTCACAGGGAGCTAACTACTCAAATTTTCTGGCCCTGTTTCTCCATGTTTAAAATGGAGATGACAATAATACCTAAGTCATGGGTTTGCTGTGCAAATTAAATGACACAACATACATAGAACATCTAGCACCATACCTGGCACTTATTAGGAATTTCAGTCCAGGAGAAGGACACATGTGGTAGTGGTAATGTGATGTCCACACTCTATTGCATATAGGTAGATGGGGGATGAATTTGCAGACATCAGCCTTGGGCTCCACTGGTCTTCAGCAGTGACAGAAATTGAAATTCTAGGCTTTCGACCCAAAGATTTGGTAGTTGTGGTCTGTTCTCTGTAGGATCCAGAGCAGAGGGGGTATCTCAGGCAGGTTTGAACAGGTGTCCTATAGACAAGGCCCAAACACCTACAGAAATTTGATCCAGTCATTGGTACTAACATCAGGTTATGTTAGATTGAATCACATGAAATTGGCATATTGGTGAGATCAAAGAAGTCAAATATCAGCCATTTCATATGGTTCAATCTAATAATTCCTACAAGCTAGGTTCAGATTTATTATAAAGATGGGAGGCCAGTAAATGGACTCTATATCAAAATGCAGGGTGCCCTGATCTGTACTCATTAAGTGTTTATGGATTAATTATGCTAAATTAGAAGACTTATTAGGTGTATTAGTCCATTTTCATGCTACTATGAAGACACCAGAGACTGGATAATTTATAAGGGAAAGAGGTTTAATTCACTCACAGTTCAGCATGGCTGGGGAGGCCTCAGGAAACTTACAATCATAGCAGAAGGGGAAGCAGATACGTCTTTATTCACATGACAACAGAATGAGTGAAAGGGAAAAAGTCACTTATAAAACCATGAGATCTCCTGAGAACTCACTCACTATCACAAGAACAGCCTGGAGGTAACCACCCCCATGATTGAATTACCTCCCATTGGGTCCCTCCTACGACACGTGGGGATTATGGGAACCACAATTCAAGATGAGATTTGGGTGGGGACACAGCCCAACCATATCATTAGGCTATGAAGAAACAAATTGAATTAGTAGAGTTTTCACACTCTGGAGGGCAGAAGAAGTTGATGCAGCATGTTCCAAAATGTGGTACATTTACCACTGGTGATACAATATGTAATTACTACTATTACTGCTCCTACAACCAAGCTTGATAAAGCACTCACTAGAACACTTTACATTTTATCTTCACAATAACCTCACTTTAAATATGAGGAATATGAGGAAACTAAGGCACAGAGAAGTTAATTTGCTCAGGACCCCACATCAGGTTAAGTGGAAGAGCTGAGATTTAAGCCAATGCCCTTAAAAATTCTGCCATACTGCAAGATAATTTCAGTTAGTGTATAAATAAACACCTTGATTTGGATAGTGGTAATTATTTTAGTGCATATTAGAAAAAGTGTTTTTTTACCAGCTATTAATGACTTAGGACAAAGCTAAACTTTAAGTTGATTAACATATACTATAATAGCTAATAATATTATAATAAACATTTTAGTAAATAAATAATTTTATAGAAAACAATAGTACATAATACACATATATTCTATGTGTACATTGTTTATATATGGTAGATAATAGTAATCATTTGCTTCTGAAATCAATCCTAGGAGGGGGTTAATATTATCATTCTGTTTTATAGCTGAGGAATCTGAGGCCCAAAGAGGTTAATTAGCATATCCAAGGTCACCTGGTGAGTAAGCGGAGTGTGAAGATCAGGTGCTGTCAGTTGCACCATAAAGCCTGCACTTCCAGGGGTGTGGTAGAGTAGATAGCACTGGTTCCCAAGAGTCAATTATGTGCATCTCTCTCCAACTTTGAGAGCACATTGTTGGCTCACAATTAGCTTTGATGGGAGTATTTACACCATGCAAACTGGCAAGCACTACAAATCAGGGTGTTTTGTTTTGTTGTTGGTTTTGCTGGGCAAAGTGGCTCACGCCTAAAATACCAGCACTTTGGCCGAGGTGGGTGGATCACCTGATGTCAGGGGTTCGAGACCAGCCTGGTCAATGTGGTGAAACTCCACCTCTACTAAAAATACAACATATTAGCCGGATGTGGTGGCATGCGCCTGTAATCCCAGCTACCTCCTCTGGAGAGGCTGAGCCAGGAGAATCGCTTGAACCTGGGAAGCGGAGGTTGCAGTGAGCCAAGATGGTGCCATTGCACTCCAGCCTGGGCGACAAGAGGGAAACTCCATCGCAAAAAAAAAAAAAGAAGAAGAGCCAGTTTACCAGCATACAGCTAACTATTACCTATTAAGTCAGCAGTCCCCAAACCAGAATGTGCAGCAGTAATACTTAGCAAAAAAAGTTTTTTTGGTTTGGTTTTTATTAATTAACTTATATAAGTTTTATTATTATTGTATTATTTTTTAATAGGCACATAATTGTTTTTGTTTTATTAATAGAGAGTCCCAGGCCCTCACCTCCAGAGATTCTGATGTGGTCATTCTGGGGTGGAGCCTGGATATTGCTTTCCATTAAGTTCTTCACATGATTCTGATACATAGTACAAGTTTGGAAACCAATGGACTAAATCAGTGATTCTTGACCTTGGCTACATATTGGAAACACCTAGGGAGCTTTTGCAAGCACTAATGCCCAGGTTGCTTGCCAGACAAAATTGAAACGGCATCTTTGGGGGTCAGGGCCCAGACATCAGTATTTTTAAAGCTCCCTAGGTCCTTCAGATTTGCAGTCAGGCTTAAGAACCATCAGATAAAATCATTTCTCAACTCATTTCTACCTCTGAAGTCTCTGAGTTCGCCTATGTTTCCCTGTGAGGTTTTTGTTAGAACACTTAATGGTTTAGTTCCATGTGGGCACTAGCAGTTAGTCACCTTTGAGATTTGTCTCTTAACCACACTACTGGAGGGAAGTGCTAGTACCAGTCACTTAAAACATTGCGTAATCCCCAAAGCATATGTCTTTGTCTTAGATATAGTTTTTGACCCATTGGTATATGTAGGAGATTTGCATTCATAATTAGGGCTGACTTAGGATGCTGAAAATTTGAGCTCATTTTTCTCAAGCTCAAAAGTATTCTGATAGGGGCAAGTTCAGATGAAAATGTTCTTCTTTTCCTGAGTCACAGAGTAGCTTATTCGCAAATTATGTCTTCCACACATGGATGCAGTTAACTATACAGATATTTGCTTAAATGTTTTCTAAAATCTATGTCATATTCTATCAGTCTATCCAAGCCACATTTAAAATATACAATGTCATTATGAGATATTAAAAACACCTAAAAGTTTGTCCCACTGTATGCAGGTAGCACTATGATATAAGAGCATAATTTAATAGTATCAGCTGTCTGGTCAAGTATATTTTCCAGCTATAATGAAGGGTTAGCTTGTTTGTGAACAGGTTTTATTTTCATAGTTTTGATTGGAAGTCTACTTAAAATGCATTATACATCCTTCCTGCCTTTTTAAACAGGGTACTGACTATAATCTTTTCTCAATGACCCAGGATCACCATTGTGACCATGTCTTTCCCCAGTGGCTGCATAGTGACCCACTCCCCTCTAGGGCCTCCCGAGATATAGGGGAGGCTTGCCCCTGCCCTCGATAGTCCCAAACCCCAGCGGTTGGTGAGTCTACATGTCTGGTGTTGCAGTTGGGCAGCCTCCTCCCTCACGGTCAGGCATAAGGAAAAACGATAGCTCTCTCTTATCTGCAGTTTTTTCAAACAATCCCTCCTCTTCCCTATTTCTGCTCCATCAAGGGATGGAAACCAAACTTGTTGGAATTGGATGGGAGTGGGAGCTTGAGGACTCTATTATGAGAAAACTACACATATTTTGTGCTGAGATTTTATCATTTTTATTTTGACGTTGGCTCCTCTGAGGCCCCCTTTTCTTCTTGGTTCTAGAGTAGATTCTAAAGGTAGGTAAGGCTGTGGAATGGTATAATATTATGGGGGGAAAATCATAGTAATTCATGTTTGTATTACAATATATGGCTTTCAAAACATTTTTACATACACTATTCTAACTGATGACCATAAGAGTCCTTGGAGGTAAGTAGGGGAGCTGTTAGTAATCCCATTTTTATAGATAGCATAATTAAGGCCCAGAGAAGTTTTTTAAAACTCTTATTTTACAGAAAAGTTTAAATGATATGCACAAATTCCAGTTTGTGGGAGATCCAGTAAAATTCCATGCAGTGTGACTGAAGAGCTTGAAAAAGGAGGTGGAGAAAGGATTTTCTCATTCATTCTTGAATTTGCCCATTCAGCAGATATTTACTGGGCACCAACTATATGCTAGGTACCATTTTGTATGCTGGGGATACAATAGAAAATAGGCCAAACAAAGTTCCTGTGTTCATGGAGCTTATGTTTTAGTGGGATAAGACAGGCAACAGACAAACAAATTGTATATAATGTAATATCAGCTATTGGTAAGTGCTGTTGGGAAAAAAAAGAGTCATGAGAGAGCAAATCATGGAGTTTCTTAACTACCTGGGTAAGATGGACCACACTGATTTTTTAAAATATCAGAGTTTTAAAAAATTGAATGAAATGCCCCTTGGAAGACGGTGAAACTTTGTGAAAAGAGAAGGAATGGTGCAAATACGCATTACTGTAGATAACTGTTTCTTCTAACATTTTGGGTTACTGATAGATCTGCGGCATTTGACTTTGCACTTTAGCTCTAAGATGGCTGCATGTGCCCAGGAGAAGGCCATATCACCGCAAGGGAGAAATGGAAACAATAATAATGAGTTTCTCAAGTCCCCCAGGTAGAGATCCCCATCCCTACTGAGAGTGGTCTTTGATGCGCAGCTGCCAAAAGGAGAGAAGGAGAGAGGTGCCTGCTTAGAACTGATAGCTATCACTTACATCTCATTGGAGAACCTCTATTGTTTTGTATAATAAAACTGCAACAATTATAGGACCATCATGGAACCTGCTCAATCCATTCGCTGAAAATTGCTTGAAAGTGTAACACTTGACTACTGTGGCTTTGGGTTGTCCTCATTGTTTTTCAAATTAATACCTTGTCATTGTTTCAGCAGGTGTTAAGAAATGTTACTAGCATCCCAGGGGCCAAGCATTGGCCCTTTGCTTGATAATTGTTTGCTTTCTATCAGGAAACAAAAATACAGTCCTACTGTTTCTAAACCTTCCTCATTTTCACCCTGGAAATTACACAGAAGTGTTAACTAACTTCAA
This sequence comes from Rhinopithecus bieti, assembly GCF_001698545.2. NCBI lineage: Eukaryota > Metazoa > Chordata > Mammalia > Primates > Cercopithecidae > Rhinopithecus > Rhinopithecus bieti. The sequence continues at coordinate 1,362,621 of NW_016815976.1, forward strand.
TTTACAGTGCCTGACAGTCACGTCTAGTAGAGAAATGATACTTTGTGATCTAAGGTAAATCACAGTAATGAAAACTAATCTTTTTAGTTATTAGCAAACATATATATCTACTGTGGAAATTTGAGGGGTTTGTGGCCGCTCTCCTAATGACCTATATTATAGTGTTTTAATAGGTTTCTTTGGAGATAACTTTGATTGTGACATCTCAAGCAGTGTGCTTTCTGAGTTTCTTTCTATCTTTTTTTTTTTTTTTTTTTTTTTTTTTTTTTTTTTTTTCTCTTATAAAAATTTTTTTTTTTTTTTTTTTTACTTCCCTACAATAAATCACTTCTTAACTGCAGGATGAACCACCTGCTTACCTTTCCGGAAAATGTGATTTATTTAAAAATCAAATCCTCTCCTCCTTACCCTGCCTTTTCTTTTCTTCTTCTTCTTTTTCATCCTTAGACTTTAAGGCTGCACTGGAAGCAAAGACAAATGGTTTAGTGTCTCCTCTGAGTGAACTAATTAATTAGCAAATACTATATCCACTCAGGTTAAAGTATACACACACACACACACACACACACAATGAGATTTGAGTAGGAAGGGGTATAGATTGAAATACATTTTTTTTTTTACTTAGTACTTTCTCAAGTTTTAAAAGAGGAAAAGAAATGGGAAGTTCCATCACCCTTCTGATAATATATTAAGGACAGTGGAAATCAGTATGTTTGGGTATTCTTTAATGGGGGTTTCAATCCAAGGCAAAGTCAGAGAACATCTCTGAGTTATGCAGTAAAGATTTATCCATTAGATAAATTTGCCAGGAAAGAATTAATCATAGAAAAATATTTATAAAATCCTACAATCTCAATGCCCTTCTTAGCCAGGCTTGATTTCTGGAAAGAGGAAGCAGTTCTAAAATCAATTCCTACCAGCCCAGGCTGTGGACAGTAATCCCATGCCTGCAAAGGTGATCCAGCAGAAGCATCTCAGAGTGTGTGAGGGCAAGTAGAGGGTAAAAGTGAATGGTAAACAGGGAAGAGTGGCTGTCTGAAAATTCATTTTCATGTTTTCCTGTTTCTTTACAGAAACCTGGGATGGACGTGGCCGACGCCTACGTGACTTTCGTCCGCCATTCTCAGGATGTCCTGCGTGATAAGGTCAATGAGGAGATGTACATAGAAAGGTTATTTGATGTAAGTAAATGCCTTCTCCTCCTTGAAAACCAAGGAGGAGACCCTCCAAAATGTGACAAAATAAGCGACAGGAGGATAAGTCACATTTTGAGAAAATGGATTGGTTCTGATTCAGACTAAATCTTCTCCTCTCCCTCTGCCTTAGGCTCTTATCTGTCTTGTGTCTCTTCTGAACCCACTCTGGTGTGGCAGTGTCTCAGTCCCAATCTGTGTGATACGTAGGACGGCACACAGCCTCTCGGCAAGCAGGCTCATTCCTGCACGAAGCTTGCGAGGCAGCTTTCTCTAACTGGCAAAGACCTTTCTTGGTCATGGTTTTCCTCCTTGCAATCTGGCCTCACTTTAGGGAGATGTTCTCATCAGGGAGGCTGAGACCAATTCCCTCTCCTGGGGGTGGCGCCTCCCTGACACCAGCTGTGGCATGCAGATGTGCAGTAAATGTCACATCGTTATCACTTCAAAGATAATTTCGTTCCTGGAAGACTTGAAATCCGTACCCTGGGTTTCTGCAAACACTTTACATTACAGTTGCTCAGTCAGCTGCAGCTTTAAACCATGATGCCCCCTGCTCACCCACCCAGCTGAAAATGTACGAGAAGCAGGTGTACAAAGAATGAGTACATTGGGCTGTGGACCCAGATCAAACTTCAGAAAATGCAGATTACCAAGGGTTAATCATTTTTGAGCAATCTTATTTCTACTGGGACTACATCTGCACGCAAAGCAAGCCACTGAGGCAAAAATAAAAAAAAAAAAGAAATCTGCTTCGGTCTCAAATTGCCTGTCTCTTTCAGGCCAAAGCAGATGGGGCTACCTAATTTAGCCCGATATTTCGTCTCGGGTTTCCACTGAATTTGCCAGTATAGACCCGGCCAGAGTGCATGGAAGCTGATGTTCTTGTCTCCCTGTGGCTCTGAGTGTGCAGCCTACTTCTGTCTTGTGAAACGTGAGCTCCTCCTGTCCAGGTTTCCATATTTTTAGTGCCAATGCGAACATTAATGTTTTGGTCTACTATGGAATCCGTGTTTCTATTTTTTTTTCTGTGATTGTGTTCAGCAATTTATATTGAGTTTGTGTGTGTGTATGTATGTGTGTGTGTTTTTGTTCTACAGCTAAGTGAGCTCATTGTTGGCACCGCTTTCTGATTCTGCGGCTTCTGACTTTTATATGCTTTGTCTTCCAGCTCATTTGCTTTCCTCGTGTGTTGAAAGGCTCCTTTCTTTCTTTTTTTTTTTTTCTTTTCCAATCATCCCCTTTCTGTGCTTGATACCTCTCTTTCCCCTGCATCACCTTTCCTCAGTAAAACCCTTCTTACTTTTTAATTCCCACCCGTCCTCTCTCAGATAAAAATGGAACTTATCTCTCATGTCAAATGTTTTATCACATTATATCAAGTGGCATGAATTAGAATCAAATAATCTTCCTGTGTACATCTTCTAGCATGACCCACATCCACTGAGAATGCCTCATACATGCATAAAGCTCACCAGCGGGTCCTCCCCCTTCTCTGCATGCATGCCTTATATGAAAGTACTGAGCCTAGAATGTCTGGGGCACAATCACCATCCAATAGGCATTGAAAACAGAGACAGGCAGGACCCTCGGGTCTGCAGTTAGGAGTGTGGACACTCTGCCCATCTCCATTGAATTAAATTCCAAACCACAAATTTTCAAGAAGCCTGTGGGTTGTTCTTTTCAATGCCTAGGTTGCCTTTTTTTTTTCCTTTGATCAGTATCTTCCGATTCTCAGTTTTATGTGGCCCGTGTGTGCGTGTGTGTGTGTGTGTTACTGTGTGAGTGTGTGTGAATAACCAATAACCTTGTGTTCTCTAAAACTTAAATCTAGTACTGAATTTGATGTTTAATCTGCACTTTAGCTTGTCACTTCATTGACAAATAATCCACCCTTGCCTTTCTTTTTTTAAAATTAGAAGTACAAGCAAGGTAGCCTTGCTGAAGGCAGCAAGGCAAATTATCTCTTTTGTGGCTCTTCTTAAAGGAAAGTGCAACCAAATCTTTATTTAAAAAGTAAAGGTACAGCCTTGGCTAGTACAGATGGTAAAACTGGACTTGCCTGACTGTTGAAGACCACAGGCAAAATTCAAGCCTTCCAGCCTTTAATGTAAATTAATAGTAAAAATAAATATTACTGAGAATATTTTTTTTCCCAAAAGCAAGTTATAGTTAGGGACATTCAAAAATTCACAAGTACCTCCAGTCCCTTGTTGAATTCCACTGACCAGCATAAAATAGCATCAGTAACATTGTGGAAACCCCCACAATTTAGTCTGATATTGTCCCAATTTGGTTTTTCCAACGGAGTCTTAGTTATACCGTCCTGAGTATATTTGATTGTAAAGGTTTAACTGTTACAGTCATTCACTGCACATCACTCCCGGCCCCATGGGAAAAAAAAAAATTCAGGAGCTTATTTAGATATAACAAGTTTCTTTGCCATTTACTTTCTTACTTTCTAAATAACCTGATCTCCTAATTTATTGGTGCTAGGCAACCTAACTGATGTAGTGCAAAAAAAGTTATTGAATCTGTCATGGATTTAAAACATTTGTCATTTTAACAACCCAGAGCTTCTCAAAAAGCTTCATTACCATGCAGCCTCAGTAATTTAATTCAGTACTTACTGTTTTTCTATAATCTAGCAGCAAAACATCAGATTACCAACATGTTTGATTATTTTTGGCTTCTGTTTCCTCAAGCATGGTGTTTATTTCTTTGTATATATGCTCTGCAAAACTCGTGTGTCCACCAAGCTAAACAAGGGAATAGGAATATCAAGGCAGAAGGGTCTGTGAAAGCTGCCACTCTAAATTTCTTGCTGCAAATGAACTTATTATTTAAATCCCATTCCTTAATGATAGCGGTCCTGGGGCAAGTTTCTAAACAATTGGCAGAAACCTATTGAGAAAGACTTGTTGATCTGTGAGATTTTTCTTCCAAATCGTTGCATTTTGATAAATGGCAAAAATGAATAATAGCAAATTAACATTTTGAATGAAGAAAAAAATATATATCTCCGAGATTGTTTGCTGTTTGGGGGTTGTTGATTCTGATTGTCGTGTCATTCTCTGGTTTTTAGTTCCTGCTGGCATCTGTCATTCAGAGGCATGTTCTAAGAGTTCCTGTTGTGTTTTTAACTGTGTTTCAAGTCTCAGTTTTATTTACCTGATAAGTCCTTTAAGTTGTTGCTATTTGGTGGTGTTCCTGTTTTTGCCCTTCTGAGTGTGCCGTTGTAGAAAAGGCTGGATGGTTTGTGTGTGTTTTTATTTGAGAATATTTGGATTAATAGCTGGTCATTTAACGGTGCATTTTCTGCTTTAACTAGGCCCCTACCCAGTGCTCTCTGAGCTAGTTTTCTCTTTGCCACGTCATTGTACTTTTGGCTGGAAGTGGGTGCTTGTGGGAGATTATCGGCATAGCATTTGGGACTCTATATTTGATGTTCTGCATTTTTATCTATTTTATTACGTAACTTAAGAACAGGCTTTCCAAATTCATCTTCACCGATTTTTTTTTTTTTAACCAAACATTCTCTAGGTTTGTTGGAGAAATACATTTGGACCTAATGTTACCTAACTGGGTTGCTTTTGCAGTTAAGATTTCTTTGTCTATTAATATAATTGGTTTACCTAGTCTTTCTATAAAATACTAGTGACTTTCTTGATAACACACCTAAGAAAAAAACTAACCAATCCAAGACAAAGTGCTGATCAGAAAAGAATCGGCAAACTGTTTCCCATAATATTTCAGATGTGCAGCTGTACATCTTTTATCTGCGTTTTTATAATTTTTTCATAAAAAAATGAAGTATAATTGTATATGGTTTTCAGTTGCTACAAAATAACAGTTTATAACATTTTGGAACAAAACATTCCGAGATTTAAAGCAAGAGAATATTCCAATATACATAAAAACAATGAATTCAAATATATTAAAGATGCTGAATTTTTAAAAGAAGATCAGACTGCTATGAGACTCAAGTGGAAGCTTAGCCCTCTTGAAAATTATTGCTGACATTCAAAGAAAATATAAAACATGGATATGAAATAATATCCATATTCCTAAAGCAGCAGCTACAGAGGGAAGCACAAGCTCAAGAAAGAACCTGAAGACAGTGATTTGAAGTTGAAGTGTCCATAAATCATGCAGATGGCTTTTCCCTCCTTCTCTAGTGATTAATTCAACATCTTCCCCAAAATAAAAACATGCTTTTTGAAATTAGAGATCAGATCATCAAGAGAAGCACCTAAGATTTCAAGGTCTAAAAAAAATTAATTTTCTTTCCTCCTTGTACTTCTTGAAGACACAGACTGAGAAGAAAATCGGGATTAAAAGAGATGTGCTTAGGGTGAATTCATCTGCTTAAACCTCACAGGCTCAGAGATGAGTGATTAAAAAGCCATCTCGAACTTGGATGGAATCCACATTGGTGGTAATGCCGCATCGGCGCTGGCTTTCTTCAGGCCCTGTGTCGTTGTGAACCAGGCCCAGGGAACATTTGACTGGAGATGATACATGGATTATATAGGTCAATTATACACTTAATCTGCCTTCTGGAGGATTAAGTATTTGCAGATTGACTCTGCATTTGGCTTCTCCGTGGCAGTTATCAGATCAGGAAAGGGCCTCTTACCAAACTGCCTCATAAGAACTTAATCAGGCAGTGTGGTCAGCTTCGGAAGGGGCTGCTGCTTGGTATTCTTTGCCTCGCATGGATTTTAATTTGCTGCTCCATTTTCAAATCGTGTGTTTGTCCAGTTTATGTGGCAGAACAGTAATTGAGTATGACTGTTTCCCTTGAAAAGGGTAATTTGAAACATGAAACCTTTGCCTATTAAAATATGTTTGCTATATTTATATATGAAACCACCAGATAACGTTATTTTAACAACTTTGTTAAATTACTCAAGCACCATACCTGTGAGCATATATCAATCAAAGTAGGAATCATACTGCTGGAGGATGAAAGTACCGAATAATAGGCTACAAGGAGAGCATGACACTATATCTGCAAGGTATATCACCAACTGTCCAGGTAAGGGAAACCACTTCCAAAAATATGAAGTGAGGAGAGGTACATAGGATTCACTAATACAATAAGTTGCACTTGTAAGGGGCTGATTAAAGAAAATCAAGGCATTCTAGACACTGAGACAGTGAGTTATCTCCTCTCTAAGCAATAAGCAGACTTGAGTGCCCTGAATGGGACTTACTGTGCAGTGATCATGGGCCCTGCCTCTGGAACCTTCAGACCTGATCCTTACTAGCTGGGTGACCTTGAACAAGGCATTTAATCTCTAAGAGCCTCAGCTGATTCATCTATATAACAGGGATGATAATCGTGGAGTTATTATGAGGGTGAAATGCCATATGCATCTGCAGCATCGAGCTCTGAGGAAGCATTGGTAAGTGTTAGCCCCCACCACCATCATCATCATCACTATCATCATCATCATCAAAATGGAAATGCTTTTCCTAGCCCTCTTTTTCCTTGTTAAGCAAAGCTTCATATTCATGTTAAAGTGCTATAAGAGTCTCCCCATCACTTTAAGACATTAACCCCAAGCTTGCTTAGAATTGCTTGATGTAGAGCAGCCTGGTACCTTTTTCACTTTTGGTAAAAACATCTTTCTGAAACAGGCTAAATAATGATGGTCAGGAGTGGGGCTTTGAAGTAAGACAGACAGAAGGAGGAAACTTGATTTTGCCACTTTTGAGCTTTCTAACCTGGGGTCAGTTCTTTCACCTCCCTGAGCCTCAATTTCCCCATCCGTAAAGAAACTGGCTTCTTAGACTTTTCATGATGGCAAAATGATATAACGAGTGTACATAGACATAGTTAAAAATTCAATGAGTCTTTTATCATCATCATCCTTACCATCTCATAGAACTACTTGTTCTTTCAAGTGATTTTGAAATAACCTAGCTCTACTCCCTCAACAAAACTACACTGCAGTGCCAGATAAATCAGAATTAACCTTTGGAACTTCAGGGTTCTGGGAGGTGGGGGCAGAGGGAGGGAGGGAGTAATTCATACCTTTTACTATTAAGATGCAGTATGTGTATATTNAAAGATTGGGGGGGGCTAAACTGTAAGTAACTCACAGAGGCCAGAGTACAAGGTGGCCATGTGAAGATATACAGAGATTTTATTTACTGGAATAAGGTACAGCTATCTGAGCTGAGTGGGTAAATCAGAGGGTCACAGTCCAGCATTTCTTGTGTCACTGTGACTGCTTTGAAGTATTAGACTGGTGACTTTGACACACACATACCCATACTATTGGGAAGGTTTCTTTGTTAATTCTCCTGGGATTTTCCCTGAGGTTATCAATCTGAAATTAAGCCCTCCAAATCAGTCTGAAGCTGAGCTTTTTCATACTCTTTAGATCAAATTTTAATTGAACTGTGACCTCATCTCTATCCTCAATTATGAAGCTAAAGAGCATGTCTGCCAGGCTGCTAGGACATCCTTTAGAATCTGTGAGATTATGTATGTTGAAACTGGAAAGCTAATCCAAATGAACTGGGAAAGGCAGTTAGAGGAAGAAGAGACAGTTGATTCTTTCACCTATTTTTGAGCCCCGAAGTGAACTCTGGCAGTTAAGTCATGCCCTAGGCCATGCATTACAGCTGCAGAGTGTCATTTCCCAAAAAGAACACAGAAACTGGAGACAAGTTGGGGGTAAATGAAAAGCCCATCACTCACCTTGATTAGTAACATTGTTACATAACGGGTACCTGTATATATGATATATATTTTAAAATAGGGTGTGTATGTATGTATATGTATTTGTGTAAGATATATATCTTATTAGGGAGTTAAGTTTCCTTGGCAGAGGAAAACCATGTATTCAGTCCCAATCTAAGCTCTGTTTGGATTCTTGGAAGTGAACCTCAGGATACTTCCAAGCTAAAATTATGAAACAATCCAAGTTCATTTTCATGACTTATGCCCTCCAGTGCCACTCAAATTCCCAGTGTCTTCATGCTTTCTCTACCTCCCACCATCCAAATCTGCTTTTAACAGATTTGATAATTCCTCTTCTATTAGATGAGAGGAGATGAACAGAGTGTTTTGGTGCTTTTCTGATGCCCTATTGCAGTGAATGGTATTCAAATGTCAATCCCCTCTTCCCCATGGGCTTCACAATAACAAGTAAATGATAACAATTAATTCCTTTGCTTTTGGAGTCTTAGGTATAGAAACACATTTCCATTCCACGTGGACTTGGGAATGCTTCACTGCATGCCTGGGTAATTTGAGCTTTCAGCAATCCTGCATACAAAAAAGATAAGGGGCATTAACAGATTTGGATTAATCATGTTAAATGGGTTATTACTATCCAAAAGAAACTGAGGAGTTTTTTGTTGGTATCCTCACAGATTTACATTTCTGTAGCATATCTTCAAGTAGTTTTCTAATCTAGCTATTTCCTTCCAAAGCCATTCATAGAAATAGATCTCTTTTACTTTTGGGCAAACCTTATAAAAAGCTAGTCTTGAATTTTCTCTGGAGCTTGTAGGCAATGAAGAGTTTTGCTAAGTGTCTTTATCAGAACAGCTTTCTGTGTTCCAGAAGACATTTGGTGAAGACAGTTAATTTGTTTTCCTTTCCAGAGGAGAATGTTCCATTAATCATTCTAAGAAGCCAAGCTGATTGCTCTGTTACGTTAAGGTCACAGTATTCTTGTTAACATGACCCACACAACACTTCTGTGTCTTAGAACAGGGTTTTTTTTTTCTTGTGGCAGACTTATGTCATGGAAGCAGTAAGCGACAGACTCAAACACAGTACACATGTGCAAGTATGCGTGTGCACACACACACACGCACACACACACACACACACACAAACACACAGAGTAGCCAAAGCACATTTTGTGGAACAAATATTATCACATTGCATTGCAGGAGACGAGCTGTGCTAAATCCTCAAATACTTCTCATTTATTAAACAAGTAACTATTTCTCTCCCTGCTGGGCTCCAGATAGGGTATCAAAAGACTGCACAATCAATACCTAGATACATAGTTACTGCTCTAATTATTTTAATGAATGAATTTAAATTTTGCATAGGTTCTTGTTATTCAAAGTGTGATCCACAGGCCCTCAGCATCAGCATCATCTGGAAGTTTGCCCTAACCCCAGACCAAATGAATCAGAATCTGCATTTTAACAAGAGTCTCTTTGATTCAAATGCATGTAAAAGTTTGACAAATAGTGGGCAAGATCAATTACTTCAAACTTATTTGCCCCAACTCACAATAAGAAACAAATTTTACATCGAAACCCAGAGTGTATGTACACACACACAAAACAAAAGTTTATAAAACAATATTTATGTGATGCAGTCTGATATTTCCTGTTTTTTTTTTTTTTCAGAAATTTTAGTGGTAGCAGATAAAATGATTCTACTATACACAAATAAGGTTACAATACTCAGTTTCAAAAATACTTCTAAAGCAAAATTTCTCATCCTTTGTACCACTGACAGTTTGAGTCAGATAATTCTTTGTTGTAGAGTGCTAGTCTGTGTATTAAAGGATGTTGAGCAGCATCCCTGTTTTCTACTCTAGATACCAGTAGCAGCCACTGTCCTTTTCAAAATGAAGAAAATGACTCCAGATATGGCCAAATTTCCCCCGGGGGGCAAAATCATCCCCATTTGAGAACCACTGATCTGCACAAGCTAGAAAAGAGGTTACCACTAAGTGTGTACAGGTAGCCCTTCCTCTCTGGATGTAATACAGCCCTCTGCCACCCCCATTATCACACAAAAACATGATGAGTATGATGTAGCAACAACAAAGTTGAGCTTAGGAATTGTTAAAATGATTACTCAACAAGTCCATGTGTCCATCTGGGAGTTAGCTTGGGAGCCTGTGCCAGTCTCTGAAGGAGATTATGTTTGGAGGACTTCATGCCATGATAGGAAAAGCTTGTGAGACATCCAGGACCCTCTTCTCCCCTGACTGTATCCAGAATAGTCCCACTTGGATCCAAAGGAACTGGAACACCACGTTAGATCAGCAATACAGCTTCCCGCTTTGGCCTCCCTTGATTACTTCTCTTTCCTTTCCTTTTTATAATTCCACCCGGGCCCTGATTTAAAAAAAAAAAAAAAAAGTCTTGCTTCCACCAGGTGGCTGCAAATTATTTTTGTGTGTCCAGAAACCTGAAAAGAAGGCTCAACTTAAATACTTCATTCATTCCAAATTCCCAATTCAGAAGAGAACAGTTAACAGCCTCCTGTTCTTCTGTTAAACTCCTGCTGAGTTGACTAAAAATCCAGTTAATAGAGTCTAGTGATTTGCCTCCAGTGTGAATATTCCTGTATCAAAAGGCTTACAATGATAGTGTCACTTGCCATATTGGGTTGCCTTGACTGCCTTTGGCAGAATTTTCCATTCTGACCATCCCTGGACTAAAGCCAGTTATACCAACAAAGCTCCAGGTCTTGCCCAGGATGGGAGTATTATTAATTACCAGATCTGTATGCCAACCAAGGTATAAAGCCCCTCTCATTATTTGTGTAGAAAAAAAGATTTTTTTTTTTAGAAAAGAACAAATAATATGTAAAGTAAGCAAAGTTAAATGCTTGAGTTGCTTTCTAGTGAAATTCTTTAAAATCATCTTGTAAGGAAGAGAAATATCACTCCCTTTTGCTCAGAAAATTCATTCTTTGGCCTAGGAAATCATCATGTTAAAGAGAAAAGACTCAGTTATTAGGCGCTTCATTAGTTTGGGGAACTCTGAGTTAGTGCTTCTACTGGGGGGTAATTTTTGTCCCACAGAGGACTTTTGACCATATCTGGAGACATTCTTGGTTGCTACAGCTTGGGGGTTGGGGGCATGTTACTGGCATCTAGCAAGCAGAGGCCAGTGCTGAACCTCCTGTAGTGCACAGGTCAGCCCCTACAGTAAAGGATGATCCAGCTCAAAATATCAATAGTGTAGAGAGATTGAAAAACCACACTCTAGGCCGGGCGCGGTGGCTCAAGCCTGTAATCCCAGCACTTTGGGAGGCCGAGACGGGCGGATCACGAGGTCAGAAGATCGAGACCATCCTGGCTAACTCGGTGAAACCCCGTCTCTGCTAAAAACTACAAAAAACTACACGGGGACGTGGCGGCACCTGTAGTCCCAGCTACCCGGGAGGCTGAGACAGGAGAATGGCGTGAACCCGGGAGGCGGAGCTTGCAGTGAGCTGAGATCTGGCCACAGCACTCCAGCCTGGGTGACAGAGCGAGACTCCATCTCAAAAAAAAAAAAAAGAAAAGAAAAAAAGAAAAACCACACTCTAGATGATACTTCCACCTACACAAATCATTTGTCTTTAGTGAATGGATTATTTGAGTTTAAATCATGAGCATGATCTGTGGGGCTCCAGTGACTGTCTCTAAAGGATATTCTACCTGGTAGATATCTCAGAAACTCGTCTCAGAAATCCTTTTGACAAGCTTCATCCAAAAACATCTTTTAGGAGCTAAAAGTAAAAGCAATCATTAACACCCAATTTCGTCAGCTTGAACTTAACACTTACCCATGTATAGTTCCCATGGAGCATTAATGCTTCAACAAAAACTCAGATCTTGTCAGTTCAATGAGTCACTACAGCCTCCTTCTACTGAAAGGTGCCCTGTCAACTTTTCTTTTCTTTTCTTTTTTTTTTTTTTTTTTTTTTTCTTGAGACAGTCTTGCTCTGTCATCCAGGCTGGAGTGCAGTGACCTGATCTCCTGCTCACTGCAAGCTCCTCGCCTCCAGGTTCACGCCATTCTCAACTGCCTCAGCCTCCGGAGTAGCTGGGACTACAGGCGCCTGCCACCACGCCCGGCAAATTTTTTTTTTTTTTTTTTTTTGTTTTTTTTGTAATTTTAGTAGAGACGGGGTTTCAATCGTGTTAGCCAGGATGGCTCAATCTCCTGACCTCGAATTGCCCGCCCTCGGCCTCACACCAAAGTGCTCCGGTCACCTGTACTTTTCAAGGGACTTGTTTCTTTATATCAAGCAGATATTAGGAGCATAGACTTTGCAGTCAGACATTCCTAAGTTTAATTCCTGGGTCTGCCACTTACTAGCTGTGTGACATCAGGTAAGCTACTTTACCCTCTCTAAAACTCAATTTTTCTTTTCTGAAAAAAAAAAAAAAAAAGTGGATAAAACAGTAAGTAGCTTTTGAATTAGGAGGACTAAATGAGGTGATGCCTGTAAAGCACAAACCACAGTGCATGGCACATAGAAATGACCCCATGAATATCTCTTCTTCTTGTTGTCATCAGTAGTGGTAGTGGTGTGAAAAACCAACACATGGCCGGGCACAGTGGCTCACGCCTGTAATTCCAGCACTTTGGGAGGCCAAGGTGGCTGGATCACGAGGTCAGGGGATTGAGACCATCCTGGCCAACATGGTGAAACCTCATCTCTACTAAAAATACAAAAATTAGCTGGCGTGGTGGTGTGTGCCTGTAATCCCAGCTACTCCAGAGGCTGAGGCAGGAGAATCGCTTGAATCTGGGAGGCGGAGGTTGCAGTGAGGTTGCATCGTGCCACTGCACTCCAGCCTGGTGACAGAGCTAGAATCTATCTAAAAAATTAAAATTAAAACAACAACAACACACACCCCACACCCTTTCCTAATACTAAGGTAGGCTTTACAGCAGAGAGAAAAGTAAAGATACATTCCACACCAACAGGGATCTTTACTGGTGATGAAATGATCAGAAAACATGATACCAGGTAGCAGAGAGCTCAGTTGTACCACAGTATTGCTAAAGGAAATCTTTCCTAGAGTAAAGTAAGATTCCAGTGAGATGGAAGCCTCAGAGAAGGTGCCCCAGGAGGCAGGACTGGGCTTGATCTAAAGATGTCTAGGATTTGGGGAGGCGAAAGAGGTAGGAGTCTATGCTTAGGCATTAAGCAAGGAGACATTATTGCTTCCTTTGGGAGTATCCCTGACTTACCAACACTATATCTTCATTAGCCTTAACAGGGCTTCTCCTTGGAAATATTCCTTCAGAAATTACACTATTCACTTTTAAACAAAGGATGGCTTCAACCTGGTTATGATGACTCCAATCTAGGCATGTAGGTATCTGCTTTGCAGGCATTCGCTGCTGAAGAACCTTGAGGGCTAAATTCTTTTTACATTATATGTGTCATTTTGTCTTTTAATGTTTGCTTCTTAACCTGGGGTGTGCATCAGAACTACATACATACTTTTTTATTTTAAAAATGTACTAATCCCAGTTGTACATTAAATATTCTCATTCAGTAGATCTAAGGTAGGGATTAGATGTCTGTTTTTAAAATAAGTTCCAAGAGTTTAATCTGGTCAAGAACCTCTAATTTAGAGCAGTGGTTCTCCATTGTGGGTGATTTTGTCCACAACAGCACATCTAGAAATGTCTGAAGACGGCTTTGACTGGTGGTGGGAGGGTGCTACTGGCATCTAATAGGTAGATGGTGAATGAACATCCTACCATGAACAAGACAGCCCCACCATAACAAATAATTATCTGCAAAAATGTCAATAGTGCTGAGGTGGCTGAACCCTGCTTTTAAGGATAAAAGATACTGAAATACATGTTTATTTCTGTTAATACCCTCCTACTTTATATCCTACAAGACTTCATAACTTTATTTATTCTGTAACAACAGTGTGAAGAGATGGGAAGAGATAGTATTATTTTCATTTTAAGACAGGAAACTTGAGGTCCAAAATGAACTTGCCCAGATCCTCAGGGCCCTTTCTTCTGAAACTATGGTATTTTTATCCCCGCCTCTGAGAGCACTGTTATTGTCTACCTAATTCACCACTAGTGTCTGGCATATGTAAGCCTTCAATAACCATTTGTTAAATAGGTGATGACTTCCTAGCCCTCATAGTATCTTGTATACTTTGTCAAGTATATTTTCGGTTTCCAGTTCTAACTCAAAAATGTGAATTAAGTCCTTAAAGAATCTCACTGTAGATTTTTGCAATTGTCAGTTGATTTTTTGTAAGCCTTGAAAATATAATATTCTGGTTCATGCAACGGGGAATGAATTGCTTTGGCCCACTTGATTTTTTGGTGAATTTGAAGATTCATCGGAAAACCTTTTCTGTTTCGACAACTTTTGAAACAATTTTGTAAATGTTTTAGTTCTGCTTTCCCCCTTATTGAGCATATGAAACTGAGTCTAATTCTCTGGGTCAAAACCTTTTAGGACTCTGGTTTCACACTACTTAACCCCAAGTGTTGCTATCCAGTCTTGAAGATGTTAAAAGAGTGGACTGTTGGGCCAGGCGTGGTGGCTCATGCCTGTAATCCCAGCACTTTGGGAGGCCGAGGCAGGCGAATCACGAGGTCAGGAGATCGAGACCATCCTGGCTAACATGGTAAAACCCCATCTCTACTAAAAATACAAAAAAGTAGCTGGGTGTGGTGGCGGGCACCTGTAGTCCCAGCTACTTGGGAGACTGGGGCAGGAGAATCACCTGAACCCAGGAGGCAGAGGTTGCAGTGAGCTGAGATCGCACCACTGCACTGCAACCTGGGCGACAGAGCGAGACTCCGCCTCAAAAAAAAAAAAAAAAAAAAAAAGGTGAATTATCCAGAATTGCACCAGGTGTAAGTTCCCCAACTCTGAATACAGTGCTCTTTCTGCCATACTCTGTGCCTCTAGAAGATGGGGCTACAGTGTTTGTCAGCCCAAGGCACATTCTGAAAGCTGCTCTTTTGATACAAATCCCACAGAGGGCTTTTAGGGGGAGAAAAAAGGCAGCATTCTCCTAAGAGGAAAACAGGAGGAAAGATTCCAATTAACTGAAGTTTCTAATGAATGACTATTTAATAATAACAATTATAACATTTATTTAGAGTTTTTAAAAATATATATTTTCCTAACTGTACATTAGAGATAATAGCACCATCTTGTTAAACATGTTATTTCTTTTAAATCCTCTTAGCAGCCCTAGGATATAGGAACCTTCATGATCTCTGTGTTACAGGTATTGAGGCCATTGAGAGCGAATATTCACTGGGCACTCTGTACCAGGTACTGTTCTAGGCACTTAAGTGTAATAATACATGTAATTTTCATGATCTCCTTGTGAGGTAGGTTTTTATAGATGAAGAAGTTGGGTTACTGAGTGGCAGACAGACTTCGCCAAATTCAGAAGCCTGGAAAGTAGTCAGTCCTAGATCCAACCTCTTTCTTTCTGACCACAAGAGTAGCCATGTAACTATAATGTCCTAGGCAAAAGCTTTACACTATTCAAATATGTTCTCCCTACCCCTAAAAGCTCTCACTATACCAAGTGCTATGTGTCCCAAATTCATCCACTGGGGTTCTTACCATAATCACTATTTCTCTCATGGCACCACTGTAGGATATAAGACAGAAATTGTGCTTCTATGACCCTCTATCTAGAACATGCCTTGTTAGTGACAGCTTGTCCACTAACAATGATGGGCGTTGCATAGCTAATCACAGAGACCCCTTAATGAAAATTCAACCCCACTAAGGCAGGTCTTTTCCTGAATGTGAGGACATTGTCACTGTACTCAAGCTCTATGAATACCAGCAGACCCTGGTCCTAAAATGATCCCAGTAAACACTTCTGTAACCCACTTCAGGGTGAAACCCCATCCTCAGCTGAAAGAGACTAGAGCGCAGTAGGGAATCTTGCATACCATATATGCTGCAAAATCCACTTCTACCTAGGCCTGGCTAAGGGGTGGGTCTCAGCTTTCAGTCTATCTCTCCCTCTGTGTTCTATGTAAGATTTTTTATCCCATAAGAATAAAGTTTTGTGGTTTTTGGGGAGTAAAATGATGGTAACATAATACCATTACATCCCAGACAGTTGATAAATGGTTTAGGGTAGCAGCTTAAGTTCCTTAAGCAAAACTTGACACAATGATATTATTAAACAACAATGCTCAAGCTTTTCCAATGAGGTACTGTTGACTCTTTTAACCTACCTACATAGCTAAGTTTTCAATGGCACTATGAGGTTTCACAGATTAGTAGTACTTTATGGAGAGGGGAGGTTAGTAATCAACAATTGTAGAATAACGTGGTTATATAATCTGTGCATAATACAAATGGAGTTGCAACTAAATCATTACGTGGTCATTATCCAATAATGCCTAAAGATGTCAGCAATGTGAAAATTTGTGATCAGGTATCATCAAAGTCCTTTCTTGATTTATTTCTAACCAAAACTTACACTAAACAATGTGACAAGGTGATGAAAGAGAAAAAAAAGTAAGGAAGGAAAAGAAAAGATGGAAGAAAGAGAAGAAAGAGAAAGGAAGGAAGGAAGGAGAAAAGAAAAAAAGGGAGTTGTTTTTTTCTCTTGAAACTTTAAAGAGCTTACCAGATAGATCGTCAGCTGTTAGCCAACTCTTGAAAGTGGCAAATCCCTTGGCCACTGGAAAGTGGTCTATATGCATTGTTTCTAAAGAGTTTGTTTATTCAAAATATGTCTGGTTTTGGCATTCAGGCTGGGAGCTCAGGGGCAGTGGCTGAGGTCAGCACTGCGTACCGTTTAATGAAGCTCACTCTTGCCTGTGGTTCCTGAACACCATCAAATAGTGGTAACTGAGGCAGAAGGGTAAGTGGATGTGGACGTGAGGGAATTCTTGTAAAGGCTCCCCACTTGGCTTACACAGAATTAGAGAAATGGAGGCCTGCTTGCATTTGTTGGTGCACATTAGAAATAAATTTGGGCATTCAACTTAAAGAACTCACTAATGACAAGATGCACAAAGAAATGCTATTATGTATTTAGCACAGTCTTTGTAAGCTTGGCCGGGCAAGGAGGCTTATCAAAAGAAATATGTAAATAACACAACCTGCTTTACAAAGGAAAAAAGAATAAAATTAATCCAAGACATTCGTGGCATAATACTATTTTCTGCCCTCGGCTTTTCTTTTTATAACTTGAGACAAGCAGCCTAACAGTCCAGCACAAACAATAGCACACTCCAAAAAAACCCAGACCCAGGGCATCCCTCCGTCCCTAGGAAAGAACTCCAAATGCGTCTCCAGCCTCACACACAATATTATTATGAAATCTGACATTGTCATAGCCAAATCATTGGCTTGAGCAAAGTCTCCCCTTCCCCCTCCTTTGGGGAAAAAAGGGGGAAGCGTCGGGAGGGGTGGGGGAACCAAGCCAATCAAAGTTAAAATAAAGTCTCTTTCTAGCAAGACTACTGTCTATAACATGTTGTTCCTTATAGAAAGTGGGATATGGTGGCATTTGCTTGATTAACTTGCTCGACAAAAGTGACAGCTGCTGTGGGTGCATGCGGATAAGCTGCACGGCGCAGTTCCGCCTTTGTACATCTGTCAGCAAAAAGGGAAGAATAAAGAGTGAAAAGAGACAAATTGGTCCCAAAAGACACTCCATTCAACTTAGGAGGTTTGCCCCATTCAGGCGCTCGCTGTGCGCCTCAAGTACTGAGAGCTTATTCAATTTCATTCACTCTTTCGAATGAACCCACAAGTGTTTAATTTCTTATTCTGTCACCTCAAAAGGGTGGGGGTGTGAGGAGGAAGGGGGAGGGAGCCTTTGGACAGGATGCATTGACGGCAAGGCAGAGTGATCCAGGCCTCACATATTAACTCATGGCTAATTTATGGTTTAACTCTCTGTGCTCAGGCCCTAGACCCATCTGAACACTTCAATGGGGGACCTGACGCAGACTTCTTACCTCCTGGCTGGTGGATCCTAAACCATCTGTAGCTGTCGAGGGCACCCACCATGTTGAATGTGTATCTTGTATAAGGACAATGGTCTGAGGTTTGTGCCTCTTACAGAAATGAGATGGCTGGCTCCCCAGGGTAAGGTTTGGGTAAGTGATCTGGCAAGTGTGTGTGTGTGTGTGTGTGTGTGTGTGTGTGTGTGTGTGTGTGTATGTGTGTGTGTGTGTGTGTTCATTCTCCCTCCCATAAAGAGAAAAAAAATAGAGTCATATGCAGTAAGAAGTAGAAAGAGGGGAATACGGTTTCCTGAGAGTAAAAATAAAGCAAGAGGAAAGGGCGCCATTGGAGGCAGAACCCAGCTGTACATCGTGAAAACACATGTTAACTTTTAAAAAGCAGCACTTTGTCTTTATTTTCCTCATTCCTGGGCCCCAGGCACCAGAACCTGTTTTCTAGACTCCTTTAATTGGGCAGTCACTATGGACACCCAAATGTTTCCTCCTAAGAGATCAAGATGCCCTCTCCATCCACCTGTGCTGCCTGCCATGCTCTCCCCAATCTGCTGCCATCTTCCCTCCTCCAGCCTTCATGCCACTCTGCCTTCTCTTCTGAAACCAAACACCCCGCCCAGCTCCTGTACCACCATCTGAATACTGTCTCTGCACCCAGTCCTTGTATGTTGACAGCTTTTTGGAAACCACTCAATGCCATATCCAGTTCCTAAAAAGATCATGCTCTTCCCTTATGAGAAATCATTCCCCAAAGAGCTCATGTTCACTGAATTGAAATAGATCTAATTTCAAAACTGCTTAGAGGACTATGGAAAGTGTTCTTAACCCAGTTAGAGTTGTTGGGTCTTATTGTCCTCAAATTCTGGGATTCCAGACAGTGCCTTCTAGATGGTATATTTGTGTCCTTTCATTATCTGCTTGGAAACCAGCTGTGTGGTTTGATGTAAAGCATTCCATTTAGCTATTCACCTGAATTTTTTCCGTGTAATAGCCTGGAAATTATGTACATACATACACCATGTGTTTGTATATTGAGAGTAATGATGAAAACCACCTCAGCCCAGGAAACCAACACCCTAAAGTCAATTTGAATTTTCCCAAGTAAGAACTTCAACTTTGGCTCACAAAACTCTAATGATTCATGACTCTAGAAAGTTTAATGTGTGCAAATTATGAAATTAGCCCTAATATGATTAACCAACCCTGTTTTAAGACGGCAAATTTGGCACTCCACTTTATCTTTCCGTTCTGTACATGAGTTACGATCCTTATTTTAGAGTATGATTTCTATAATCATTTCTATATGGTATGCAAATTCCTTATTCAGTTGCTTACGTCAATCTGCTTGCGAATTAATGCAGTTCACTCTAAATGCAGTTCCCATACCTAAGAAGCGATCAGGGGAGTGGGCAGATGCTGTTCGTGAACAATCTGAATTCAGTTCATACGCTGAATCCTTCTCCTACATCTTAAGTTCTTGTATGCATATCAGAGAATAGTTTTCAGATAAATTATTCCCACTGCTCACATGGATAATGGGTGGTAGGATGTGCCACCAAAACTGGAATTTTGTTTTTGACATAATCGAGCTTTAATAGATTGAGATGACTTGAAAATGCAAATTCAGATTGTAACTATACATTTTCTCAAAACAGTAAGTTCCTTTGAGAGGATGGAGGCTAAGGGCATGGGGGTCCATTTTCTCAATGCACAGGGAGGCCTATGAATAAATCCCCCAACATATCCAGAGAAAAATAGGCCCCAGAAAAATATATTGTTAACAGTGGTCAGTTTGTTCATGCCCAAACTGCACACCTGCCCCGAGACCCAGGTGGCAGACAAGGCCTGATTAGAAGCTGATTGGGGCTTAATCACATTGGGCTCATTATTTATGTCTCTTGAAGAAAGAAATGGTCTGAACTGAGAAATTCAGGTACATAAGAGAGCCATTCCTTTTCTCTTACATATCACAGTTTCCTGGTTTGCTTGCAGAAAGTAAGGTGTCAGCTTCTGATGTTTGCTACAAAACTTTTCTATATAACGTGTTACAAAATCCAGTTTTCCTGATTTTGCTGTGATAGGTCCTGCTGTTGAGTCAGGGGTATTAGAGCAGCTGGTGTCTGGCCCATGTTCTGTTTTTCATTCAGGGTTTGACCATTGGTTACATTTTTATTTAATTTCTTAGACACTCCGCAGTTTCAGAAGTTATGTTGTGTACAGGCAAGCACAGATGTAATTTTGACATCTAAGTTAGATTCTTTCTTTCAAGGCAGCAGGGCCTTGGAGGATAATCCAAAGAGATAGAGGAGGGAAGGTATATTTTGAGATTTGGGTACCTCGAGTTCAAAGGTGGGAGGATTTTGAAGGTTTTTGCCTTGCTCTTCATTTAACTTGATATTAATAGGGCATTCAAGTAGTTATAGAAAACATTATTTATCAGCCGGGCTTGGTGGCTCGCACCTATAATGCCAGCACTTTGGGAGGCTGAGGCTGGTGGGTCACTTGAGCTCAGAAGTTTGAGACCAGCCCAGGCAACATGGAGAAATCCCATCTCTACAAAAAATACCAAAAACTACCAAAAAAAAAAAAAAAAAAAAAAATTAGGGCATGGTGTTGCACACCTGTAGTCCCAGCTACTTAGGGTGCTGAGCAGGAGGATCACTTGAGCCTGGGAGGTCAAGGCTGCAGTGGGCTGAGATTGCCAATACACTCCAGCCTGGGTGACAAAGTAAGACCCTGTATCAAAAAAGAAAAAAAAAAAAAGTAAAAAAGGGAAGAAAAGGAAAGGAAAGAAAAGAAAAAGAAAGCATGGAACCCACAGGCTTCACAATCTCTGAAGGCTCAGAAGTAGGAAAATACAATAAAATTAAAAGCCAATTGATTACATGTGATCACATTTCCTTTTCTTCCTTTTTCATAGAGAACAAATTCATATAAATAGTATATACTATAGAAATGTAAAATAGGATTTAACAAGTCGTTACTCCTTAAGGTTGTTAGGAGAAGAAAATGACTTTAAGTCATATAAACTGCTTAGAATTGTGCCTGATACATAATAAGTGCTCACTAAATACTTTTCTTTTTTTTTTTTTTTTTAAGATACTAGGATCTCACTTGTTGCCCAGGTTGGCCTTAAATTCCTGGGTTTTAGTGATCCTCTCACCTCAAACTCCCAAGTAGCTGAGACTATGGGCACATGTCATTGTTCTCTGCATACTTTTATTATTATTATTGCTAGTTATTTTTATTGTTGTTTGTTATTGTTTTTTTAGAGACAGAGTTTCACTTTGTCACCCAGGCTGGAGTGCAGTGGTGCAATCATAGCTCACCACAGCCTTGGAACTCCTGACCTATAGTGAACCTCCTGCCTCAGTCTCCCAAAGTGCTGGGATCACAGGTGTGAGTCATTGCAATATTATTAATGTCACTATAGAACTTTTTTCCAAATCAAATTCAATGAGACATAAACATCCTGAGAGAATTTAATGGGTGGCCCATGAAGAATAGTTCTTCTGTTCTGGCCAGGTGCAGTGGCTCATGCCTGTAATCCCAATACTTTGGGAGACCGAGGCAGGTGAATCACTTGAGGCCAGGAGTTCAGCCTGGCCAGCATAGTGAAACCCCATCTCTACTAAAAATAACAAAAATTAGCCAGGTGGGGTGGCAGACACCTGTAATCCCAGCAACTCAGGAGGCTGAAGCATGAGAATCGCTTGAACCTGGGAGGCGGAGGTTGCAGTGAGCCGAGATCGCACCACTGCACTCCAGCCTGGGCATCAGAGCAGAACAGTCTCAAAAAAAAAAAAAGAAAAAAAAAAAAAAAGAATAAAATAAAAATAGTTATTTCGTTAAATACATTTGGAAAAACACAAAGTTAAGTGGACTTCTCTACTACAGGACTTCTCAGAGCGTTTAATACGCTAATGTGGCACGACAAATCAGAATCACCAATAGTGTTCAGACAGACTACAGCATACAGTATGCACACATGTATTCACACATGCATTCACAGGCCAGTGAAAAATTCGAAGCTAGAAAAATGTATGTTTAGCTGGGCATGGTGGTGCACGCCTGTGGTCCCAGCTGCTTGGGAGGCTGAGGTGGGAGGATCACCTGAGCCCAGGGAGGTTGAGGCTGCAGTGAGCTGTGATCGTGCCACTCTACTCCAGCCTGGGTAACAGCAGCCTGGGTGATGACAGAGTAAGACCCTGACTCAAAAAAAAAAAAAGAAAATGTATACTAATGTCACTTTTAATTCCTTTTTAAAACTTAGAGTTAAATCCCTCTGAGTAGTCATTTTGTCCTGTCTGTGTTTAGCCCACTGATATGATAAAATAGCAATGGTCCCCCAAGAAGAACCTCCAGTTTTCCTCCTACCAAACTTTGAGAGACCATAGCTGGAGATCTGGGTGGGAAACATGACTTTTCCTGCGGCTGGGAGGCTGCTGGTCTCTGATGCACACACGTTCTTTTCTTTTTATTGGGCATTGTTCGGTGTCTTCATGTTTTTGAAGACGTTCCACAGCCTCAAATCCATAAACTTCAGAACCACCTCAGATTCAAAAGGTGAAAGGCCCTTCCTCAAAATTTCAAAACAAGTTCTTATCCTAGACAAAGGAAGGAGTCGACTCTATTTGGAGCTTTCCAGTCCAAGTATATGTCACCGTTTAAATAAATAAAAAGACACAAACTCTCTGGATTGGTTCAGCTGGGCTGGGAGCCCTGTGATAAGAGGTCACTGGTGTGAGTTACTATGGTAATTGAGTAGTATCAGCAATAGTTTTGCTCTCATGAGCATTAAAGCACATAATAATAGGCAAACAACAGTGGTTAAAGCAAGCAGGTAGGATTACTATGTTCTTTTGTCAGAAGTATATAATGTCTTGTAGTCAGTTTTAAAGACTTCTCAACCCCCAAATCCACCCCACCGTCACCTGCTGAGTAATTTTGTATGCTTAATCTCCTGCCCTCAACTCCAAGCTCTCTGCTAATTTGAGGCAAATGGGTATTTCTGACATTAAATAGGGCAGCAAGGAAGCTCTGACCTAGAAAACCCGCATTCTGAAGCACTGAGAAAAATATTCTTTCAACAATTTTGTTAAGAATCTTTTGGATGAGGGAAAAAGAAAAATAGCTTTCACTGAAACAGGAGGTTGCAACCTCCCAAGGAAGGGTATTTTGCAGAACAAGAAAAAAGGAAAGAAAAAAGAAAGAAAGAGAAACTTGCAGAGCATCCCCACTCCCAACTTCCCCCATAACACTTGTCACTTCGCATTGCCATCCGCTACCCCAACAATAATCACTCCGTGCCTATTGCTAATTGCAAGCACAGCTGAGGCCCAGCGGGGAACCCTTGCACAGTCTCAGGCCTTTATACGAGGCTCAATCTGTTGTATGGCACTTGTTCACACACAAAAAAACTACCAGCAAAGGCAGAAAGAGGCAGAGTCACAGGTTTCTTGTAATCCCTCTGCCTCCCCGCTGACAGCCCAGCCCTAGAAGCATTCCTGGTTTTGTCCTCCTCTTTACAAAATCTGAAGTGACCTTAAGCTACGAGCATGTCAGCTTTTGAATGTCGAGTTGCCGGCTTCTTCAGGTGCATTAAGGAGTAGGGGGGCTACATCTGGCTTCTGCGTGTCTGTTTGCAGCACCCCTGGGGCGAGCTGTGGCTTCCTGTAACATGTAAAATATGAGTGTGAACTCAGGGTTCATGGCAAGGAACAGGAGGTCATGCCTCCATTCAGTTCTAAGTAAAGAAAGTGGGAGTTTGCAGATGTTTTTCTGTATGTGTAATGACACCACCCCCCTCCCCAGCCACCGAGCAACCGAGCGCCGTTTTTTGATAAAATGTGCCACAATCAGTGTGCTACTTGCAGATTTATTCATATCAATTTTTGCAATTTATATATTCAGAGACAAGATTGCTATTTCGGCAACTTTATGTTGGATGTCGTACGTTTGCGTGTAGAGAAAGAGGGAAAGAAGTATGGGGCGGGGAGGGTGGGCAGAGAAAGAAAAGAAATTAAGCCTGTGCCTCAGGCCACCAGCTGGGGTGTTGTCAAGGAGACAAAGCATCAGACGGGAGGGTCTGTGTCCCGCTTTTGCCCAGCGGTCACTTCCTGCCCAGACTTGGAGCTGAGATATCTATTGCTTCTGGCCCAGAGGAAGGCCCATGAATGGCTACTTTGAGAGGAGAGTGGGTATGGTGGGGTTGGGAACAATCTCCCAGTAGACAAGGCCCACACCACTTCAAGAAAGGCCTTCCCATCCTCCCTGGAGGTCAAGAACAAGTAGGCCCGAGAAGAGTTTTGGTGTGGCCTCTATTTGGGCCTAGTGGGGGGCTCCTAGCCCTTCCTTCCCACCTTGCCACCCTCTGAGATGAGAAGGGAATTAAGCCTCCTGCAAAATTCCCGCTTGCAGAAATTTCTATTCCCAGACCCCAAAGCCTCACACTGTATTTTCACCAACAGAAGACATTGGTTGGGCGAACAGGGAGATTAATCCTCCCAAGCCTGGGGAATAAATGCTCCTCAGTGGGACAGTGTTAATTGCTGAGCTTGGTGCAAAGATCATTTTGAGGCATTTAAGAAATACATGATTTTTATTAGTATAACTGTTCCACGTAGGAGTTATTTTTCAGCAAAGGGCAAAAGCTTTGCCTGCCTTGCATTATTAGCCTAATTCTACTTAATTGTTTCCTAAAATAAGGGCTTCCTGAACACACATTCCAAACCTTAATAAGTCTGTTGTGGTGGGAGTGATTCTGGATGGATAGCTGTTGCCCTTTTGGGCAACTGGGGTCTCAGGGCTGAGTATTGCTTGAGCAGATCTGTGCTTGAAAAATTGGAGCGGGGGCTGGTCAATAAGGGACAGGGGAGTCTCTATGAAAACATATGAGGTGACGTGGCACACAGTGTAAAAAAATGCATCCTTTTCTTGTTGTTTGGACCCAATCCTCTATGAGGATTCTCAGTTCTCATCTCCGGGCTTCATTTAATTCTATTTCACAGATTTAGAAATGTTGGCCCTGTGGCATGTTTTAAATAAACCAAATAAATGACTGAGCAAATGCTACCAGATTTGTTCTTTGTTCTTCATAATCTCAAAATTCTGTGGAGCCTTGAGAGTTTGAGAAATTGCCTCAGTCCTGGGATTAAATGAAATGACCAAACTCATTTTACAAAGACATTTTTTTGTTTGCTTTTTTAAAGTATAGTTGAGTGTGCCAGATGAGACTATATACATTGCTACATATCTGTTCTTTCTTAGGCAAAGTTTCATTTTAAGTATGGGAAGTGATTTTTATTTACCATCTTTGTTTTAATTGTCATAAAAGCACGTAACAAAAAATATACTGTCTTAATCATCTCTAAGTGTACAGTTCAATAATATTACATAGATTCACAGTGTTGCGCAACCGATCTGTAGACGTCGTTTCATCTTGCAAAACTGAAACTCTCTACCCATTAAACAACTCCCATTTCCCCCTCGCCTTAGCCCCTGGCAACACTGTTCTACTTTCTGTTTCCATGAACTTGACTGTTCTAGATATCTCATATAAGTGGAATCATATAGTTTTTATCTTTCGTGACTGGCTTATTTCATTTAGCATAATGTTTTCAAGGGTTATGTATATCGTAGCATGTAGCAGGATTTCCTTCCTTTTTAAGGCGGAGTAATATTCCATTGTATGCATATACCACATTTTGTTTACCCGCTCATCCTCTGATGGACACCTGGGTTGCTTCTACCTTCAGGCTATTGTGAGTAAAGCTGCTACGAACATGAATGCGGGAATATCTCTTCTAGATCCTACTTTCAATGTTTTTGCATCTATACTCAAAAGTTCCACTTTTGAGTAAGAATAAAAGTACTTACTCAGGTTGTGGGAACTGGAAGAGTTGTATTTGCTTTTGGGTTGGAGGCAGTATTCCTAATTGAAAATTCACATCAGTGCCTCTGCTTTCCCATCTTATGCCTTTGTGTCTTTAAGTCGGTATCAGTGAGTTGAACTTTGGCTTAGTTTTCTCATTTGAAGGTGGTACACCATTTCCAGCAATATCTTATGATTATTAGGAAAGACAGCCTTTCTGAGACCATCACACCTCCTCACTGATGACCACCTGCCATATTGAAAAGTGGGATTGGGTAGGATAAAGGAGGATTTTGTGACTTGTTGGGTTTTAGACAATCTGATGCAGAAGCAACATACTTATTTGTATTCTGGCTTTGGCTAGCTAAAAATTCCCCACAAGATGTGTCTTCCAGAGAGAGACCCCTAGCTAAGCTTTGGATTAAACTCCCCTGCTTGATTTGCTTTTAGAAAGGATCTTTCTGGACTCTTACCTCCCCCTTGAAATTTCCCCCATGCAACAGGACTGACGTGGGTTAGAAGGCTGAAATGCATTAAGTCAGGAGTCCACATGTGGATTCATCCCTTTAATCATTCGTTTGAAATTTTGATGCTAAAGAATTACTTATTACACATTTTACAGAGTTGAAATTTGGTCATGAATAGATAACTGCTTATCTTAATAAAAAATCAAGGTACTTAGGACCTTCCTAAGGAGGTTAAAATAATGATCCCAAATGCTAAATCCCTTATACCTTCCTACAGAAGCAGCAAATATTTTAAGCAGTAACAATTTAAATGTATCTTTTAAATTATTATGTCTTTTGCATTATCTCTTCCTAATGAGAAAAGGCTAAAGGCAAAGGAGGAGCTGAATTCTCTCAGCAGCAGGTTATGGAAAGCCATAGTATCTGAAACTGTGGTTGTAGCACGTTGTCTCAGGCTCCTCCATCAGTGAGTCCTCAGGGAGCTTCCATCCAAACTTTAGGACCTGGCCATCCTGAAGAGCCACAGCACTGATAGCTTTGTAAAGACTTCAGTGGCATGGGTTTTTAGGTATCCAAAGAATTATGTATGTAAAAAAAAAAAAATCCTACCCTCAACTAAAAATGACACTTAGGGCAGCTGAGAAGGTCATTCTGATTATCTGTACCCTCTGATTTTGGTGTCTGTTTAGAGTTTCGGTGTCTGATTATAGCTTTGGTGTCTGATTATAGCTTTGTGCTATTAGCTGCGCGTCCTGAAGCTGTGACTGGGAAATACCCATTTCTAAGAGCAGTTGTTTTGAAGGATGAAATCCTGAATTACAGCAACACTCAAGTAAGGCAGAAGATTGTATCTTTCAACGGCATACTGGTTTTTGAACGCATTTGGATGATATGCCCTTTTAGAAAGTATTTCTTCAGCCCTTGGAGAGCTTTGACAAATCTGGAAACTTGCTATGAACTGCTTGCCGTCCTTTAGTGCTTTGCCCACTTGGCATAGATGGCTTGAACGTGCCAGGGTTTCTTTGTCAGACCCTCTGTGAATCTTTGATTAGAACACCAAATACAACCAGATCCCTGGTGATCATTAGACCTGAGAGATCCAGGGGGCTGTGGAATTTTGGCTTAGGCTAACGAAGCTACAGGGACTTTGGTGGAAGTGTAAAGAAACCCTGAATGATGCTTTTCACATGTTCTTAAATTGCCCAAATTGTAAGGAAGAAATACGCATTGAAAGCTTCAAACATAAAATATTTCATTACAGTATTTCAATATAGCAATTGAAATAGGTTGTAGGGGTTTTTTCCCTTAACAAATAATAGTTCACTTTGTCACCAAAAACAAAATGAAGAACTGAGTCACATGGGCGTGGTCAAAGTATTGTCTTCCTTTTTGACTCCTTGCCAACAAACAAAATGTTATTTCATTAGCCCCTCTAGGCAAGATGCTGTGCCAGTCTCTCTGAGGTGTGCCTGTGTTGGGTTAGAAAAAGGAAACTTTCCAGAGAAAATATAAAAATCTTCCAGCATTCAGTTCAAAACACCGGTTGGTTACCAAACAGTTACCAAATTACCTGCTTGTTCAGGCATTTTAGAAAACAGAAGCTGCTCAAAAAGGTGGGGTTTGTTTGTTTGTTTGTTTGTTTGTTTTTTCAGAGACAGGGCTTTGCTCTTTTCCCCAGGCTGGAGTAGAGTGGCACAATCATAGCACTGGAACCCCAAACCCCTGGGCTCAAGCAATCCTCCCACCTCAGCCTCCTGAGTAGCTAGGACTACAGGCACACACCACCATACTTGGCTAGTTTTTAATTTTTTGTAGAGATGGTGTCTCACTGTGTTGCTCAGTCTGGTCTCAAACTCCTGGCCTCAGGTGATCCTCCCTTTTTAGCCTCTTAAAGTGCTGGGATTACAGGCATGAGCCACTGTGTTTGGCCTGCTGCTCAGAAAATTTTGTACAACCCTGAGTAGCTCACACTTAAGGAGATGTGATTTCTTATTTGGGAAGTGGGGTAGGACAGCATGGCTCAGATAATAATACCCAATACTTAGTATGTGCCTGGCACTGTTATAAGCACTCAGCACCTAAATAACTCATTTAATCCTAAGTAAGTTTTATTATTATCTCCACTTACCAGATGAGAAAACTGAAGCACAGTGGTGTTAGGAATTTGTCAGGATCCAAACACAAGTGGTCTGAGTCAAGTGCATTTTCTTAGCCACAGGTTGCACTGCCTTTCAGAATTTTAAATCGATGCTCTATCTCTTGCTAGCTGCTAGACCACTTTACTTCTGGGTCTCGGTTTCCTCATCTGTGAAATGAAACTATGGATGATGGTAAAGATTCAGCTACAGCACTGTTTAATATTTAGACATGAACTGCCCAGGCATTTAATGCTTTGCTTTCCTAATATAGATGGCTTGAACATGCCACTTTCAAAGGAAATACATGTTTAGAAATGAACTAACAAGAGAACTCAGTTCCTAGTGAATTTCAACTATCACTCAGGATGGAGATATATTGGACTGAGTCACAAGTTTTCAATCAAAGAAGGTGTGTGAAGGTGTGAACCATACCATTTCTGCATGGTATGACTATTTGTTCTTAGGCCAAACACTATTATTTTTTAAAGAGCTCATTTATATGATATTGGGCTAAATATTTCCCTCAGTTACAGGCATGGGGCAACATATCTTGTTGGGAGTATGTGTGTGTGTATATGTATGTGTGTGTGTGTTGCTAAAAGTGATTTACTACAGTATGTATGTGTTTCATACTTCAATAAAATTTTCCTGTGAAGAAAAAAGCAACACAGGAAGAACTGAGTTTGGATTAGACTATTTTCACTGGATTTGTGACTTTGCCTAAAACTCTTCTCTTCTAGTACTTCCTGATGACATCTTTAATTTCACATGAGACAATTTTTTCCCTTGACCTGAAAAGGCTCTACCATTTTGCTCCCCTTATTCACTAAAAATTTTAAAGCCTATGATATGTAATTTTTCAGAAATTTTGATCAATGTTATAGTTTTTCTATCTCTGAAACTGTTAGGAATATTCAATTATTGTGATGAAGGCAACTTTTCTAGTTTCTCCCACTAGCAATTGATGAGTTACCAACCTAAAATAAAATAAGAAGATGAGGTTGAATGATAGGGGAGAAGAAAAATTGTGTTAATGTTAGTTAAGAAATAGTAGCCTTCGGCCTCGTTCAACTTTTTCTAATCATTTCCCTTAAGAGTCAGCAATGATTGTCTCTCATCCATCAATTCTTAAGACTGTTGAGTGGTTTTCCATGGGGATGCCCCTGAGTCCCCACACTCTGCTTAGCAACTTCCTATGCTCATAAAATGTAGAATCTTTTCAACACCATGCCAAGCTCAGGCTCTGAGAGAAATAGTTTCAATAGCATTGTCCTACCCACACACTTCTCTGAGAACTTCAGAGCTGAATGAATTTGCTCTAGGGACACCTAGGACTAGAGCTGTTTCTGTGTAACCAATCCATTACTTCTATAAAGTACCAAGTTGAATGCAAACAACTTATACAGATTTAGTGGTAAATAACGAACTTGAAACTTGTCCCACCACTTACTAGTTATGTGACCATAGGCTGCTTATGTAACCTATCTATGCCCTTTTCTCTCATCTACAAAGCGAGGCTGTTAATAGTGTCAACATCTTGAGTTCAATTCAATGATTGAACTATATAATGCTTGTAGTATATTTTGTGCAGTGCCTGAACATTATAAGAACTCTATGTTCAATGAATAGGCAACTATTTTCATGAATTGTAAGTGGGTGTGTATTAGGAATTCTTACAAAATAGTACTTTGCTGAAAACAGTAGACTCTAAAGTCCTATGGAATGGTCTGGTCTGACAGGGGTTTGTGTAAGTTAAAGGGATAAATTACCCTTGTGACAAGTGAGTATGAAAATACAGTCAGTGGTTCCATCTCCTCGCAGCCACTACTCCTTGTTTCCACTGCCACTCATCTGTGATATGTGGCTTGCTCTGAAAACAAATGTACCATTAACAGTAATGTCTTTTTAGGATATCAAATTAACATCAAGATGTTGGGGGTCAGGAATTAAGACTCATGTAAATGAGGGTGGCTATCATGACAAAAGACGTAACTGCAGTGGCAATCATTGTGGCAACACTCTATATAGCTTATTAGATATTATCCAGAGCTAAATGAAAGTCCATTTTCTGTGAATCCTATAATGTCCAATAAGGTGTTAATTACTCATCTTGTCTCTCAAGCCCACATCCCTTCCAGGGGGTAAAGTTTCCAGAGGAACAGTGAACCCAAGAACAGGGCTAAGAAGAGGTAAATGAGCAACTTTTCGATCACAAAATTTAAGAGAGAACCAAAAAAAATGTAGTAATAAAGATAAATAACATTTTAATACAACATTTTTATAAAATCAAAATTAGTGCAAAAAGTCCATGATGACTGAAATATCAAAATTGTAATTAAAGACAGGATCTGATCCTGCGCTTGTACAACCCTGCCCTACTCCCTCACCCTAATCCTGGCCTTAGTGAACCCGAATGTTAAAGAAGAAACATTTTATGTTTAAGGATTTCTCTACATGAAGTCAGTATGTTTGCAGGGCAGAATGGGTGACCCAAGTGTATCTGCATATTAATGATCTACGCTTCTACTAGAAAGGGAGGATCAAAAAAAATGTCTTTCTGTCACATATTGAAAATATGTCCGGCTGGGCGCAGTGGCTTATGCCTGCAATCCCAGCACTTTGGGAGGCCGAGTTGGGTGAATCATGAGGTCAGGAGATCGAGACCATCCTGGCTAACATGATGAAACCCCATCTCTACTAAAAATACAAAACAAAAAAATTAGCTGGGCGTGGTGGTGGGTGCCTATAGTCACAGCTACTAAGGAGGCTGAGGCAGGAGAATGGTGGGAACCCAGGAGGTGGAGCTTGCAGTGAGCCAAGATCCCGCCACTGCACTCTAGCCTAGGCAACTGAGCAAGACTCTATCTCAAAAAAAAAAAAAAAAAAAA
>NW_016815976.1:1394160-1414743 GCF_001698545.2 Rhinopithecus bieti
AAAAAAAAAAAAAAAAAAAACTATTTCCATGGGCCGGGTGCAGTGGCTCACACCTGTAATCCCAGCACTTTGGGAGGCCAAGATGGGCAGATCACCTGAGGTCAGGGGTTTGAGACCAGCCTGGTGAATGTGGCAAAACCCCATCTCTAATGAAAATACAAAAACTTAGCTGGACATGGTGGCTTGTGGCTCTAGTCCCAGCTACTCAGGAGGCTGAGGCAGGAGAATCACTTGAACCTGGGAGATGGAGGTTGCAGTGAGCCAAGATCATGCCACTGCTCTCCAGCCTGAACACAGAGTGAGACTCTGTCTCAAAAAAAGAAAAACAAACAAAAAGAAAGTATGTCCATGATGTTTCTGAGAGGAATAACAAACTGGGTAAATTTTATTGAGTCCTCACTATGTGATACTCACTCTGCTAGGCACTCCACATAAATGATTTCTTTTAATGCTCGCAGTAATCCCGTGAAGAGAATACTGGTATTAACTCCCAGGGGAGACTGAGGGTCAGAAAATTAAGTAATTTCCTTGAGGTTACCCAGCTAATAAGTAGCCAATGTAGGCTGAAGCTGTAACTCACCCTACAGGGTTTGAGAAATCACTCATTCTGTGTCTGAATCTTTTTAATTCAAGACTTACATCTAGGTCAATATAGTTTAAAATGTGCTTTATGAACCCAAAGTTTGGGTTATGATCTACCAGAAAACAACTTTACAACACAATTGCACGGTTAAGGAGCTACTTGTGTGTCCTATAAGGCATGCATACAATTCCAGAAATATTCTAGTGGGAATAATTTTCTTCACCACCACATGACTTTCCCTGGTAACGTGTTCTGCTTTCCCCCTTGTTTTGGGGGATCTTTTAGGTTGAGAGAGGGAGAGAAAAAAAGAGAAGAAAGTCGACGACAATGATGATGATGATGACGATGATGATGATGATGTTGATTGCAGTGGTGGAAGTGGTGGTAGCTAACATTTATTGAGGCCTTATGCGCCAAATGCTGTTGTGAGTGCTTTGTGAGCGTGATTTCATTTACCCATCAGAAAAAGCCTATAAAAGGCTAGTTAGTCCCCATTTTCATCAGGAAACTGAGTCTCTGAGAATGTAAGTAACTTGCCCAAGATCACAAACCCAGGTGGATGTTAGGGCCTGTGCTCTTAACCTCTACACTGTAGAAAGAAAGAAGAATTAAGTGGGAAATTTTTAGATCAGCCTTCCAACTTCTTTTAAATAGAGCCTTCAGATCCAGTTCAGCTATTGAAGAAGTTCCCACCTTTCCAAGGGCCCTGTTGTCTATGATGGGCATAAGTTTTGGGTGACAAGTTCAAAACCTTCACAGAATTTTCCCCAGAGGGCATATTTTAAAGGAGCCCGGGCTGTTGGAGGCTTTATTTCTTTAGTGCTGTTTTTTAGGATTAAAGTAGTTTTATTTAGCAAGTTTCAAATTAATATACTTGAATTAAGGGAAGGCAGTAAAGGAGTAGAAATTATACTTAAATACTTAGTACATGTCGTCAGCCCACAATTCTTATCTCTACAGACTTAGAGTACATTTTACTGAAAAGTTAGTGCCCAGGTGTTAGGGTAGCTCTGGAAAAGGCATATCTGAACCAAGGACTAAACAAAATGGGGAGGACTTACAATTTTCTTAATTGCCTCTTTTGAAGAATCATAACAAACCTGCTGCATTCCCATCCATCTCAAATAAAGCAAATCCAATTAATAAGCACTGTAAGTCCCGTGAGGAAGAGCAGAACAACCCAGACACCAAAGATTGTGCTGATAAATGTTTAATGACTGGCTTTCTGGGAGGGAAAAAGCCCTGGTTGGTGGCATTTGCCAATTCCCATGATGATAAAATCCCCACGAAGGCCTATTTCTAGCTATCAATGTGATATCCCTAAATGCGAAGTTGGGAAGAGATGTGCAAGATCGGCTGTCATGACCAGCAAACACACTACTCCATCCCTTACGGAGGAGGAATGGAAGACAGTCTGCTCTTTCAATGCAGTGGCTATCCTGGAGAGCTGCTGCTTCTGGAGATACTCACTGTGTGGCATTAGGCAAGTCACTTCACCTCTCTGGGCCTTTGTTTCCTCCTCTACAACAGACAATGTGGAAGATCCCCTATACCTCTAACATTTTAAAGTTCTAGAAGGCAGTGCCTCCTGCTTTTTCCGACATCCAAATGCCTTGAAGCGCCTTTCTGGAAAACCAAGTTAGCACTGTGCTGCATCCAAAAGTGCCTCCAATTTCATCTCCTGAGCATAAGGTTTGGAAAGGAGTGACTTACTCCCTTTTGCCTCTTTAAATGTGTAGCCAATGGGGCATCATACATTTTTTACACTTCTTTTGCTAGATGTGAGATCCAGGAAGGAAAGCATGGATGTTCCAGGGCTTTCTTGTTCTCCTGGGGTGGGAGGCTGCGTGTGATGCACTGATCCATTGCTGTATGCAATTTCTACCTCTCTACTCTTTCGGCAGCCGAGCAAGATTGTTGATAGTCTCCTACCTTTTATTTTATTTTATTTTTTACTATCCAGAACCCATTTACAAGAGTGGGAACTGCTTACATAAAATGGAGGGGCGGCAGGGGGTTGTGTTATTTTATTTTATTTTTTTTTTCCTGAAAGGTGGCACGTCTCTCAGCAAAGAGAAAAAGGCATGTTGCACAAGGCTTGCTGGCAGTGATATAAGCCAGCGCCGGTTTGCCTGTTGTCACAGCCAAAGCAAAATGCCACCTCTGCCTAGAAGCCAGAGTGCCACACTCCTCTTTTGTGTCCCTGAGATGTACCCATCATGAGGCCCTGGAATTGTAGGTTTGGCCAGGAGGTTGCCAGGATTGCTCGAAGGTCATCTTCCAATCCCAGGAGGCTGGGGGTAAGGGGAGGTTGATCATAGTTCTCAAAATAGATCTTTTGAGCCCCCCAGATTACATGTTAGCTACAGCTAGTAAATGTGGAATTTGAGGTCTTGGGTTAGCACAAGAGAGCCCCCCAGGTGCCAGGAGTAAGGTAGGGCTGCAGGAATACCAGTGACCCAGTGATCACCCTGTCCCTGGGCCCCCTCGTAACAAACCCAGATGCAGTAACAGCAAAAGCTCCAGAATCCCAAGGCAGGAGGTGCCAAAAACACCCCCCAACAACCATTACCAAAAAATTTTTTTTCAGTAAAATGTTCTCACCCCTAGAGGGGAAAACCTGTCCATGCCTGAAGCAGCTTGACCCTAGCAAACACCCTGCCTCCATGGAGTGAACTACAAATCAAAAAAAAAAAAAAAAAAAAAAGTACTTCCTACCCCTCCTGCTCCCTGGGGAGGGACAGAAGCTTCCTAAAACTGACAGTTTCGCCTCCATGATCTTTAAAAGAGCAGAAGTTGGCTGTGAGGCTGCAGTGCTGCCTCGATTGGGGTAGTGTGGTCTCTGTTGCGGCTGGGCTCCAAGGAGAGCCACAATTGGCTCTGATGAGGAAGGAGCCTAGAAATGAAAGATTGCAAAGAGGGCTTCTGTACACCATGGCTGAGACTGTGTCGTTTCTTGCAAGGTGAAACTTGGCAGTTCTACCTTGCAAGTAAAAACCTAAATTAATTTTTTTTTAAAAGAAATTAAGTCAGAAACAAGGCTTCGGAAAAACTGTGAGTGTTAGGCATAAACTGATTTTGGATGATCTTTAGGTGAGAAAGGGTGGAGTTACCATCAGAAACATGTTTTTATTTATGCTTTTCGAATCCCCACTGGTGTGCGATGTGTGTGTGTGCGCGCGCGTGCATGTGCGTGTATTGGTTAGCATGAGAGTATGCATCATCTCAATTCTCTAACCAGTCTTTCTTTTTTGCATCTTTTCTGTGCACAGTTCATATAGATCCCCTATAAATAAATATATAGGTCCATCCACACCTTTTCATTTTATTTGTAAATTGTTTGGTATAAGCGGCAGAGCGTAATGAAACCTGGTGAAGTTTAAAAGATTAGATTTTTTTTTCATACTGACACTTCATAACACTGTTCATATGTCTCCGAGTGAGATTTATGAATATATGAGCAGTACTGCAAAATTATACTGCACCAGAGACTTCCTGCACCACAGGGGTGGCAGTCTAAAGTGACACAGCTTCAAGCATTTTTCACAGACAAGAAGCAAAATTTAACCCCCTTAAGGGGAAGTATGATTTCAACAGCTTGAAATGAGCTCATTTGTAGATGTTTTTTTTTTTTTCTCTCATCTTCCATAATTTTTTGGTGTTAAGATTCAAACAGATTGCACAGCCAATGTAAGGGCACATAAGCTGCCCAGAGTACAGTTTGGCCCTTAAAGAGAAATCTTCATTCATTGTCTTTATCAGCACTCCTCAGTCAGGTAAATGAAGATAAACTCTCCCCTAAATTCCTAAGGCTGTCAGCCCAATTTCCAGTATTGTACTTAGCAGACAGGATGCGGAATTTTCAAATGGTAAGTGGCAAGGAACATCAATTAATCCAGTGGAGAAGCCTCATCTCTCTGGCACCAAAGACAGTGACATTAGGAAATAATTAGTGTCTTGAATCTAAATGGTGTAAAACTGACCAATTAAAAAAAAGAGAATCAGAAGAGTGAAAGATGATCTTTATGAATTGAAACATAGGAAATGTCTATCGTGGAAGAGTTCAATTAGATTCAGAGTCCAAACTGGTCTCTCTTAGATTGGCCCAGTATCCAGTACCTTGTAATTTTGTATAAACTAATGTTCATTAATCTCTATGCTCTCAAATTCTCTTTAACCATTTTGTTTCCTCCTGGAACAGAGTGGGGTACTCAAACATTGCCTGCTCTCTCTCTGCCCTATAAATGCTCCATGATGTGTTGGCTGGAGAACTTTTGTCTCTTTTTTCAGCAATGGTACAACAGCTCCATGAACGTGATCTGCACCTGGTTGACGGACCGGATGGACTTACAGCTTCACATTTATCAGTTGAAAACACTAATTAGGATGGTAAAGGTAAAAGAAAAAAATAATTATTCTTCTTTGCAAATAGCTTACTGAAATACATTTCATTGGCAAGCTGCAGAGCTTGCTTAACACAAAGAATATTAGTTTACATATAAAATAGTATCTCATACAAGAAAAACCTATGCAATTGTTTTGTGAAGCATGATAAACGTGTTACTCAGACAGCAGAGGGAAATTTAATACAAATGAATTTGATATCATTTTCCAGAGAAGAAAATACTTTGTTTTGCCATGCAAAATACTGCAGAGGCCATCGTGTCTTTGCATTAGACTTTCAAAAACTGGCTTTTGGTGCCATTATGTTAATCACATCCATTACCAATTTCATTTATAGTTTAATTAAATAAAATTTTGCCACTATTAATTTAATAGAAATATTTACCCCCAGCTATTTCTAAATATGTCCTGTGATCATTATCAGAATGCAAATCAATATTGTTCTCATAGTTAATTGAAGTAGTTCCTCTTACAATGCGTGTATACAATCAAATGTAAAGGATCGCAAAGGTGAGATAACATACCCTGAAAGTAGCTTTTTCCCTTGTTCTTGTGTGTGCGCCTTGGACTAATGATAATTATTTCAGTGTGAAATCTCAGTGGTTTACATGAAATAATAAGATCACAGAAGGGGTAAATACATTTTGATCATTTCAGTTTCCATTTGATGCTTCACCATAGAGGGTTTTAAAACATTCGTATGCAAAAATCTCATTCAAAGCACAAAGTCCTTTAAAATATTTTAACAATAAACGTAGCTGAACGTCTGTTTCTTAACAGTTTACCAAAAGTCCCTGCAACACCCGCTGCTGGGCACCCCACCCCCACCCCATTTCTTAGTCTGTTTTGGATCAGTACCATTTCACTTTACCCCAGAGCTTACGTACAAACAATTGCTGTTCCGTTGTGTGTAATTAAGGAGAATTATTATTATCTGCATTTGATCTCACAAAGCATCCGCCCGGGAAAAGTTATAGACAGCAGTGTACTACAGCTCTTAAAAAAGGAATGTATACACTCAGACTATGGACCCAGCCTCATTTTCACATTTTTTTACTTCAGTCCCTTAGGACCAGCTCAATAGTCGAGTGGTCGCCTGACCACTTGAATTCCATTTTCTGTGCATAAATACACTTTGGGGAATTTTTCTGTTTGACCCTTATTGGGTAGACATGAAAAGAAGATATAATTTTAATACTTAAAAATTATCTTCCTATTATTTCTATTTCCAGATTGGTATTGGAAATTAACAATATTTTACGAAGGAAAATATAAGTCAGAGGAGAGGTTTAATCTTAGCCTTTTGCCAAAAAAAAAAAAAAAAAAAAATGAAAATAAAAACCCGGGAGAAGGGATAAAGAAATGTCACTGCCAAGGGAACCCCTTCACTTTAGCAAAAGTGGGTTCAGCTTAACTAATGCCACAACTCGGAGCTATGAAGCAGAATTCACAACCTTTAAACCAAGAACATCACCCAGAGGCCTCCTCCTCCAGGGCAAATTTCCAAGGATATTTGGTTTTCTTTCTTGCATCAACAGCCACTTCATTTATTCATCCATTCATTCATTATTCAGCAAGCATTTATTTATTCATTAAACATTGGATAAATATTAGGTGAGCCTCTACTTGTATATTACCAGATGGAGGATTCAAAAATGACTAGATGTGGTCTCTGCACTTAGGCATTGAGAGTCTAGTTGGTATACACATTGCTATGGAGTCTGAATAAAAGAGAGAATACTCAAATGCTTTTACCTTTACTTTCCCCATCATATTCTGGCAAAAATTATGTTATTCTAAGTGGCAACAGAACAAATGGTTGAAACGTATAAAAATTTAAGTTAATTGTCTGGATATCTGGTCCACACCATGCCTAACATTTACTCAGTCTCTTACCGGTCCCCATCAAAGTGAAAACACAGTTCAGGTAGCTGTCTAGCTTCCTCTTCTCAGCAAGCCTTGCAGGTTGATGCATGATTGAGGATAACCTTGTAATTTAATGTCTAAACCAGATTACTTTTATGTTATTGGACTTCACTAAGCCAAACTGGGTTCACTCGTTAACTCTATAGTCATTACAACTTGTGACCTTCAAGAGGGGTTGACATTATGATTGTTGCTATCATGACTTCATTAGATGGACTATTAAAAATAGAAATAATGGGCCGGGCACGATGGCTCACGCCTGTAATCCCAGCACTTTGGGAGGCTGAGGTGGGCAGATCATAAGGTTAGGAGATCGAGACCATCCTGGCCAACATGGTGAAACCCCGTCTCTACTAAAATACAAAATTAGCTGGGCATGGTGGTGGGTGCCTATAATCCCAGCTACTCAGGAGGCTGAGGCAGGAGAATTGTTTGAACCCAGGAGGCGGAGGTTGCAGTGAGCCGAAATGGTGCCATTGCACTCCAGTCTGGGCTACAGAGCAAGATTCCATCTCAAAAAAAAAAAAAAAAAAAAAAAAAAAAAAGAAAGAAAGAAAAGAAAAGAGAAAAGAAAAGAAAAAAGAAATAATGATGGGAGTGGTGTTGATGTATGTTAGCATTCCTTGTCTTGCCCCTTTAGCAAGTTTCCTATATCAACAGGAGAAACAAACAGCAGAATCAGTAGCTGAAATGATATGCAGTGTGATGAGGAGAGTTGTAGTTAGAGAGAGACCTTTTAAAAAAAAAAAAAATTATGAAGTAGACAACAGCCAGATGCTTCTGGTCATATTCAATTAACACTGAAGGATTTCTAGAAAAACAGTCCTTGAGATACCTAAGGAAATCTGAGAGAAACCGCCTGAAGGAACAAAGAAAGAACGTGTGATGCGGTAATACCAAGCCATTGTTCTTGAAAAAGAGCCAAATTTCTTCCCTGAGACCATAAAGTTGTGAACGGAATAGATACAGTTCTTTCCCAAGGAGATAAGAAATGAGTCACATGCCTGCAACATATTGATGAGGCATTAGCGCTCCATCTTTCTCATAATTGCTGCTGCCTGTGATAGGTTTCATATACCAACATACATATGTCTGTCTTGTGAATGAGACAGAGGGATATCAGTACAGCTCATGCAGTTACAAGACTCAAAAATACTAAAACCAGACTGCAACAGGAATCACAAAATACCATAACCACTCAATCCATTATTTATGTGTTATAGCCCTTTCCTGTGTCTATCATATTACACTAACCTAAGAGAAAGAACCAGTCCACAAAAGGAACCAAAACAATGATGGAACATTTCCCTTTATGGAACTGAATAAACACAAGCTTATGTTCTTTGCTTTGTCTCATCTAATATAGTTTATCCTGTCACTATTTCTCATTTTCTGTCATTCAAAGGATCTCAGTTTTCAATACAAGTGAAATCTAAGCACAGTGGCTTTTATTTGACAATGCATAGAGTGTGATGTTTAGCTGAAGGTCAGTGCTCTCACACCCACACCTGCTTTTACCTTCTCCATCCCCATCATGGAGATGAGATCTCTCTCATCACTGTATCTTTTCCCTTCTTAGAAAACCTACAGAGATTTCCGATTGCAAGGGGTCCTGGACTCCACCTTAAACAGCAAGACCTATGAAACAATCCGGAACCGTCTCACTGTGGAGGAAGCCACAGCATCAGTGAGCGAAGGTGGGGGACTGCAGGGGATTAGCATGAAGGACAGCGATGAGGAAGACGAAGAAGACGATTAGACCGTTTGGTCCTAGAGTCCACTGGGACAGAGTCTTGTAATCAGTGCATGTCCTTAGTCTGTTAGTTAAACCCATTAGGGAATTTTCTGTCAACTACCATGCCCATGAGATGTTTATCAATACAACTGCCATTTTAGCTATGTGGTACCAAGATTAGCAAATGACCTTCATATCCACTGATTTCCTGATGTCCATGTCTATATGTTTACAAGCAATATGGAGCACCATTCTTTAAATACTGTTCATGGAGAATACATAGTCTTACCACTAGGCGTGTCCCTGTTATCAGCAAAGATCAATGATGCTTCATTCATGTACTGTGTATGCATTGGTGGTAAATGGATGTGAGGGCAAGTATACCAAGTACATTCACTGTGTTTCACGTATGTGGATGCCAGTTAATTAAACCAGTACATAAATAAATTAATTAAAACACATAGATCTGCTTTGTGTTTTATTTTATTTTTTGAAAACAAAAGGCAAGTCTCCAACAATCAACTTTTGATTCTTTCTGTTCCCCTAAAACTAAAAAATGAACCCCTTGTGTCCTTGTTAACCCATGCTTTCATTTACTCAAATAATTAGCCAAAAAAGGATGGCTACATACCAATAGATTGATTCTCTTAATTGCCATGGCAAAGGGGCAATCCTATCATGACTTAACATCAAGCACACAGTTCAAAACTACTGTCTTCTGTCAAAGTTTTCTCCTTTTAAATGTTATTTTGCTTTTATGTCTCAACTGTGTATGTAAAAAAAAAAAAAAAAAAAGAATATTTAAATTACAACCCTAGGACTAAAATGTGTTTATAATAAGATGTGGATATTTCCTTCAGTAGATTGTAACCATAATTTAAATATTTTGTTCCACACTGTTTTTTATATCTGTCATGTACATTGCATTTTGATCTGTAACTGCACAACCCTGGAGTTTGCTGCAGAGCTATTTCTTTCCATGTAAAGTAGTGGATCCATCTTGCTTTTGCCTTATATAAAGCCTACAGTTATGGAAGTGTGGAAAACTGTGGCTTCTCAATAAATATTCAAATGTCCTAAGAATATACGTTTGGGTCTGTTTTTCTCTGTCTTCTTTGAATGCCAGAACTGAAACACAACAAGAAGAAATAGGAAAGGGAGGGAAGAGGTAATTTTCATAGAGTGTTCTTGAAACTGTTAGAGTGGGTCGTTTTCAAATGCTTGTAGTTCTCCATGAGAGACTGCCTAAAATTCCGCTAATTCAGACTCCACTAATTCAGAATCCGTGGGCATTTGGACATGTTGGACAGATTACGCTTGCATTATAGGATAAATAAGGGTTTGCTAAGCAAGTAAGTAGTGTAAACGAGAGAAATGTTTCTCCTGTACGAAGAGAAGGCCAACAAACTGTTTTTAAGCACCACTTTAACAGCAGTGTTTGCATTCAAACAAAGTGTGTGCCAATTATATATGATTCTTATATATTTGTTAAAGCATTTTACAAGATTCTCTAAGATATGGAGTACTCTACTCACTCCTCAGGCCCTGTCAGCAGTATAATCACCTAAGTTTGTAAGAAATTAAACATTTTGTAGCCTTGTTTGCTTTATTTGCGTCTGTCACTAAACCAGTCTGATCTTTCCTGGAAGCTGACTGAGGCTTTAGGGAAACAGCTACTTTTCCAACAGAACCAGGTAGAATGGTCACCAGTTGTTCTCTAAAAAATAACCACTTTAGACAACATGTCTTGCTCTGTTTACTTGAGGTCTGCAGGTACAAGGCAACAGTACTTTCTGCCTTTGTGGGCTTACAAAAAGAGGTCATATTTATTGAACAACTATGCTATGCCAGGCATTCTGCATGTATTACCTCATTTAAATCTCACAACAACCATAAGAGGAGAGAACTATTGTTATCCTCATTATAGATTAGGAAATTAAGTTCAAAAGGGTTACACTAACTTGCCCAATAGTTAACTCCATGCAGAAGCATTAATCCAGAGATAAGAGCATAAAACTATTAATACAAATGGTGGGGATATGTCTTTCAGGTATGACAAAACTTTGATTGCCCAGGGGCACATAGTTAAGTCAGAATGGCACAGCCAAGATTTTTGAAAACATATTTTCATTATATTTTGAGTTGCAAAATGAAATCATATATCTTGTAACAATTAAAATTTTTTTATCATTTTTTTTGAGATGGAGTCTCTTTCTGTCAGCCAGGCTACGGTGCAGTGGCACGATCTCTGCTCACTGCAACCTCTGCCTCCCAGATTCAAGCGATTATCTTGCTTTAGCCTCCCAAGTAGCTGAAACTACAGGGATGTGCCACCATGCCTAGCTAATTTGTGTATTTTTAGTAGAGACGGGGTTTCACTATGTTAGCCAGACTGGTCTCGAACTCCTGACCTTGTGACCAGCCCACATCGGCCTTCCAAAGTGCCGAGATTACAGGTGTGAGCCACCACACCCAGCCTACAATTTTAAAACATGCAAAGTAAAGAGGGAATGTCTGTCCAGTATATGAAAGTTAGCAAAAGGAGGAAAATGTTCAGGAGCCCTGCAGGAAGGCTAAGTGAATGGGTTAGATAACTAACCAAAGGGCACAATGTAAAAGTCATTAGGAAAACTAAGCCAGAAAAGACTTGGTTTCCAAAACCAAGGTTAAATTAAAAACTTCCTTCAAAAAAAGATTCCACTGCCTTGCACTGAGGATCTTGTTAAATAGCACCCCAGCAACCCTGGGAAAGGGGTATGGGTAAGGAAATGACATCAGAACACATCAGAAAGCACTGATCACGTTATCCTTGACCACTGCTGGCCTCAGTTTATTCTGACCACAAATGCAAAGACAAGAAGACAGCTTTGATATTACTTTTTGTTTCTTTGGGATGGTATCTTGAGTGACCTTCTTTTTTCTTTTTTAGTTTTTTTTATACATACAAAAAGTACATGAATCCTAAGCCTACAGCTCAATGATTTATCATAAAGTGAACACACTCGCGGAACAACTACCTAGCTGAGAAATAGAACATACCGAAGACCCCCGAGGAACCCATGTCCATGCTCTTTCCCAAACTCTACCCACTCCTTACACCCCAAAGGTAAAAACTATCTGATTTCTAATGGCATAGAATAGATCAACTTGCTTAGTTTAACCTTTTTGTCACTGCTATCACAGTACATATTCTTTTGTGTCTGGATTCTTTTGCTCTACGTTACATAGTTGGTGTAGTTGTGGTTCATTTATTTTCATTGGTGTATAGTAGTCCAAGTTATAAATAGACCATAATTGATCTAGCCATATAAAAGTATTGTTTTACATTTTGGGCTATTATGAATAATGCTGCCATGAATTTCCTTGTACATATGTTTTGGTGCAATTGCTGGGTCCTGGAGTAAAGGTATTTTCCTTTTCAGAGGATGTGGCCAGTTTTCCACAGAGGATGAACAAAGTTATGCTCTCACCAGCAGCAAGTTAAAGACTCCATTGTTCCACATTTTTGACAACATTAGGTGTTGTCACTCTAATTTTTGCCATTCTGGTAAGTGCTGTGGTGGTTTATAATTGTAGTTCACTACCAAATGAAGTTGATTGCCTTTGAAATTGTGTATTGGGAACTTCGATAGCCTCTTTTGTGAAGTGCCAGTTTAAGTCTTTTTAAAACATGCAAAGTAAAAGAGGGAGCATCTGTCCAGTGTATAAAAGTTAGCAAAAGTAGGAAAATGTTCAGGAGCCCTGGAGGAGAGCTAAGTACATTTTTTATTTTGATAGCCTCTTTTGTGAAGTGCATGTTTAGCCTTTTATTCCTTTTTTTTTTTAGTCAGAGGAAAATTCAGAGCTATTTGAAGGCTAAGGAAGACACCACAGGAAAAAGTGCCAGTTAGATGTAGGAGATATCAAGGAAATTGTGAACCCGATAGAAAGGCGTTCACTTTATGAACAATTGGTCCACAAATACTTGAGTACATACTGGTCAGGCAGGCACTGTGCTAGGAACACCTGGACTCTTTCTGTTCCATTCCCTTCATCAGTCAGAGAGACCTTTCTAAAGGCAAGTATGATCCCGTTCCTCCCCTAATTAAAAGCCTCCAATTCTTCCCCTCCCCTTAGAATGAAACCCAAACTCCTTAAGGTGGCATTCAAGGCCATGAACAATCCAACCCTTGCCTACTTCTCCAGTCTCTTCTGTTAACCCTACTCCTCTTACTCCCAGGGTTCATCCACACCCACCACCTTCAACTTCCTGCTATGCACCATAGTTCTTCCCACCCGGGGCCCGCCTCCAAATGACCTCATCTCATCCATCAAATCCCCACTAAACTGGATCTCCCCAAGGAAGCCTTTCTAAACACCACCCTCAGTTCAGCATCTATTTCCTTAGTATATATCCTCATGACAGTATCTACTTCTCTTAGTATTCACACTACTCATGAATGGGTTATGTACATTGTTACATGTTTCATATCTCTTTCCTCTACTTCAGGAGGGTACAGGCTATACCAGCTTCTCCACCCTGTCCCCAAGGTACTCAATAAATATATGACAAATAACGAAGGCTGAAAGTACAAGGATGGAGATGATCTGTTGCTATTCTTGTAGAACTTATAATATAGGTAGTATGAATCTTCCAAAGACACAGACTAAATATTATAAGATTCAGAGGCGGGAGAAGGAAAGGAAGCCTTCCTTGAGGAGGTAGGCCTTAAAGAGCCCATAGAGAGGGCTGGGAAGGACAAGAACAAGACCAGGTGGAGGCCAGGGGACGTGCCACTTGACTGGAACACCATAGAAATGGGAAACTATTCTCTTCTCTGGTGGATTCCCAGTGCACATAGTAAACACTCAACATATACATGTTAACTTAAGACATTAATGAATATGCCCAGTTTGTTAAGAAAGCCTGCTTCATGGGAAAGCTTAGGCAAGACGTTGGGAGAGATTATCATGGGAA
Organism: Rhinopithecus bieti; assembly: GCF_001698545.2. NCBI lineage: Eukaryota > Metazoa > Chordata > Mammalia > Primates > Cercopithecidae > Rhinopithecus > Rhinopithecus bieti. The sequence continues at coordinate 1,407,766 of NW_016815976.1, forward strand.
GAGTAGATTGAAGTGTCAAAGGAGGACATTTAGTTCCACTTAGTTTGGGTTTGTTGGTCTGCATAGCCAAGAACTAACTACTATTTTTAATTTTTTCAAAACATTTAAAGAAATTTTTTAAGTTAAAAAAAATCAAATAGAACAGAATTATATGAAACAAAACGTTCAAGCCTCCCCCCCCCCAACACCCATTTCCCCAAAGTAGCCATTGCTAACAGATGGGCATATATTCTTCCAAATATGTTCAAATCATATACAAGTATATTGGAGATTTTATATATATATATAAATGATCCCAATATATAAATGAGAATCATCCTGAGCCTACTATTTGGCAAATCACATTTTCCATTTATCAGTATAGATAGGATCATTTGTACCTCTGCACATATAGACTTTCCATATAGACCATATAGACCACATATAGACCAGTACTTTGGTAATGGATGTAATGTATTTAAGGAGATTTTCTGGTCAAAGAAGAAACAGGAGCAAAATAAGATAAACTGAAAATCTAGGATGAAATTAGGATGGATCAAAACATAATGGAGGAAATGAGCCATCTGTGGAAGTGACCCAAAAGACTGTTTGAAAATGTGTGACTAAAGAATTTCTGAAACACCCCAAATCCAATCCCAGTCTAACTGCACTATATCACAGTTATCTGTTTATGTGTCTGTCTCCCTGCTAGACTACTGCCAACTAGTTGAGGTCAGGGACTGTGTATCCATTTCTGTATGCAGTCTGGTGCCTGGGATGTAGTAGGCACTCAATAAATGTTGCTTGACTTGAACGCGTGCACATCAGCAATGTACACCTGAGTATGATCATGACCAAGAAAACATAAACTAAATTTATTGCAATATATTCTGTCTATAAGGAAGGAATTACTAAAGAAGGAATTACAAAAGAACATGGGGAATCATGATGGCTTTAGAAAATCTATCCACCTCACCTCAATTTTCAGTGCAGGTATGAACAGCCACACTGTCATAAATTTGAATTTCTATAAAAATTTTAGGAAATCAACGAAACAACAAGAGTTGTGTGACTAGTGTTTAAGCATGAAATTGAATAAGTTCATTTCCTTTAAATTTTAAAATTTAAGTGTGTTCTCTTTGTGGCTAATTTATATCAGACACATAATTAACAAATCTGAAATTAAGTCAAATTAGGCATAATTCTGCAATTCTTGGTAAACAAATTTTTAAAAATCAATATTCATCTTTTATTCAAGGTTGTTTTGCTTCTTCATCTAAATACTAAAATTATCATCTGTTTTCCTTCTTATGAAACCATGCATTTCATCTAAAGTTGTAAATCTGCATTTGTTGTAACTAAGCAAAACATGAGAAAAGGGCTGATGATGGTGCAATCTGCCAGCAGAGTTCTCTACCCTGACAGTACATTGAAGGTCAAAGAAAAACACTGAACAACAAATTAATCACAGCCACCAGCTAACAGAGGGATAAAACGATTACAATTAATACATACACACAAGTACAAATTAAGAGGAATGCAAAGGCAACAACAAGCAAAAAGTACACAAATAAAATTTTTCTTATTTCCTAAGAATTGATGGTGAGATGGCCAAAAGCAATTGTAAACATGATTAAGTTGGCATATTTCCCTCTGTCCATCAAAAACAAGTTGGCTTGTTTCCTGGGCAGCAAATACAATTGCAAAGAATAAACAAGGTTTTGCTTAAAGCAGGAAACATGTGATTAAAGATAGTACAAATTTCAGAGAAAGTGTCAGAAATTTTGGAATGTGTTTAAAAGAAAATCAAAGGCAACATAAGAAGACAAATACTGGTGGTATTTGGTGCAAAGAAAAGTACAGTTTATGTGGAAGCTATGGCTAGGTTTCAAATTCTAATGTCACTATATTATTGTAAACAGAACCACTGAACTATGAACCTCACTCAGTCATCTCCTACACCTCCTGGAACAGGGCTTTGAGCATGATAAATTCCTCCACAGTATTTTTTGGTTTGATTAGTCTAATTTTGAATAAAATTTTTAAAATCAGACATCTGTAATCCCAGCACTTTGGGAGGCCGAGATGGGCGGATCACGAGGTCAGGAGATCGAGTGCATCCTGGCTAATCCGGTGAAACCCCGTCTCTACTAAAACATACAAAAAAAAAAACAAAACTAGCCGGGCGAGATGGCGGGAGCCTGTAGTCCCAGCCACTCGGGAGGCTGAGGCAGGAGAATGGTGTAAACCTGGGAGGCAGAGTTTGCAGTGAGCTGAGATCCGGCCACTGCACTCCAGCCTGGGCGACAGAGCGAGACTACGTCTCAAAAAATAAAATAAAATAAAATCAGACATCAAGATTATAGATCAAAAATTCCAAGGCATATGAAGGATACTGACATCACAATGTATTTGGAAAATCTGAACTCTTCAGAGCTCTAATTAAATGACAATCAATAAATTTCAGGTTGCATCTACTCTTTGTCATCTCCAAACTTCCATAACAAGGCTGCTATACACACAGTCTTAGGTTAATATGCTCTTGGAGAACACAAGGAAAAGTTGGTGCTGTCCTAGAGAAGAAACTTTCACAAAGCAAACTGAGGGCAGAGGTGGAACTAGAGACTCAGGAGTTGATCTTGAAACAAGCACTCATTTCTCTCCCAGTAAATTAGAGAAAGATGACCTCTGAGAATAAGGAGGGCTAGATCTTGTTATTACAAATGATGGAGCTCATACCATTCTATTTAAATATTGAAGTAAAGATGAAAGCAAGAGACCGCAGGATTTGTAGACCATTGGGCAACAGGTATCACAGGAGCGAATAGAAGGAAGAGGTTGTGAGCATAGGTTCTGATAGGTTCTGGGGTCAGGATGACCTTGATCCAGATTTCAGATGATCAGCGGTAATCATTAGCCACGTGACCTTGGGAAAATTACTTCATTTCCCTAGGCCTCAGTTATCTCATCTGTAAGATATAGTCAGAATCATACCCTAGGTATTGCCCATTGTTATAAGCCCATTGGGTTGTCATCAAGATTAAATGTATTTCCATGTGTGAAGTGCTAAAAAAAAAGAAAAAGAAAAAAGGCATACATTCTAAGTGCTCAACAAATGTTAGCTGATATTTTACTGTTAGCTTCTTTCTTTCTTTCTTTCTTTTTTTTTTTTCTTGAGACAGAGTCTCACTCTGTTGCCCAGGCTGGAGTGCAGTGGCATGGTCTCAGCTCACCATAACCTCTGCCTCCCAGATTTAAGTGATTCTCCTGCCTCAGCCTCCCGAGTAGCTGTGATTACAGGCACCCTCCATCATGCTTGTCTAATTTTGTATTTTTAGTAGAGATAGGGTTTCACCATGTTGATCAGGCTGGTCCCAAACTCCTGACCTCAAGTGATCCACCTGCCTGACTCCCAAAGTGTTGGGATTACAGGCGTGAGCCACTGCGCCTGGCCTACTGTTAATTTCTTAAGGATTTAAGAGCCTGCCACATGTTTCAGGCTTTGAACAGATCATAGATATGGCCAAGTCACTACCCTTAGAAAGCTGAATTCTGCTACTCACTGTTCTTATTCCATTTCTTCCCAAAAGAACAGCGCATGATCAGTGGTAGATTGGGCAGCAATGTGTTAAGCAGCGTCAAGAAAGGTATTCTTGCTATCCACTTCTTTTTTTAGCATTTGCTTTTATGCCTTGAAAGGGAAGGATTTGTTCCCCTTGTCTACATTTCTTCACATTCTCCTTCACTTGTCTTTGACTATGGATCTCAGTAAATAATTATTAAAGGAATGAATAAATAAATGAGTTTCTTTCCATGTCTCCCCTTCTTCATCATCACTGATTTAATTTGTGTTTCCCTAGAAATAGACCCCAAGGCAAGAATTCTAGTGCAAGTGGTTTACTTGGGAGGTGATCCAGGAAACACTAATAGAGGAATGGGGGGAAAAGATTGAGAAGAAAGGCAGCCACTATGGGTAACTGAAGTTTGATTACTCTGGGAAAATCTGGGAGCCAGTGTAGAACATACTTTTCAGTTATTCCTCCTGAGGAGTGAGAGAGCTGGGGTATTTATACTCCAACTGTTTTTTCATTATTGGTCAAGGACAGCTTGGGGGAGAGAGCAGGCAATGTTAATTCTCCAGCATTTCAGACATGCAGGGCTGATGGGCAAAGCAGGCTCTGATCATCACAGAAAGCCCTAAGACAAATAAGTACAAGAACAGCAATGAGAAGTCAAGCCCAGTTGCAATGAAGCGGTAAGAGAGGTGGGCAGGACACCAACATTATCTGCTACAATCACCCTTCTGCAACCCAGGACAGAGTCTGTGGTCAATGTTCGTCTAAGAACAGCAAGACAGAATTAGCAGTTCTCCTGCCAGAAGCATTGCCTGGCCAGGCTAGATTTGGAAGGCTCTCAAGGGTGGTGAAATAAATTCCAGCCTTCAATACAGTGGAATACAATGGAGCCGGGAAAAGAACAAAGTAGATCTATAAAACTGGTACTGAAAATGTTCGAGATATATTGCTGATATTTTATTAAGTTAAAAAAATATCAAGAGGCAGACCAACATTTAAAGAACTCTCCCATTTGTTTAAAAAAAATAAGCAAATCTATTTATGTGTGTGTATTTTTTTCAATAAATCAAATGAACAGTTATCATTTTGGCTTCCCAGAATCCAAATCCATGGAAACTGAAGGGGAAGGGATGTTCCCTCCCCCTGCCCCTGACAACTGGAATGTGCCTAATAACCAGATGCTCTAGCTCAGAATCTTGACTCTTGAGAAAAGGACCAAAAGACATGGCAGCATTGAATAACTCTTTCTGGGCTTCGGGATCATTGAGGGGCATCCAGGAACTGGTGAGTGGGCCCAGCAGCAGCAGCCCACGCAGAGTTGCCTTGTGGTTGCTTTTGGCTGTGCCTCACCTCACTGGTCCGTTGGTTCCTGATGGAGCCTGTGTCCCGGCCTTCAGCCAATTCTGGGGGCTACTGTGTAAACTCCTTTTCTGCTGTCAAGTTCTACTGTTAGGAACTGAGAGCAATGGCTGATGTAGGAAAAAAATTTAGAAGAAACTAATAAGAGTGGTTATCTCTGGGAAAGGGGATGGCAAACTTCAGATGGAAAAGAGATTTATTTTTCAGTTCAATTTGTGTTTAATGTTATTATTGTTTGATTATTTCAACCCCATGCATTTACCATTCTTTCAAATTTAAAACATTTTAAAAGATTGCATTTCAAACAACTTTGCTTTTAAAAGTGTCCCGGTCGGGTGCAGTGGCTCATGCCTGTAAATTCCACCACTTTGGGTGGCCGAGGCGGGCGGATCACAGGATCAGGAGTTCGAGACCAGCCTGGACAACGTAGTGAAACCCCATGTCTACTAAAATACAAAAAAAAAAAAAAAAATAGCTGGGCATGGTGACAGGCACCTGTAATCCCAGCTACTTGGGAGGCTGAGGCAGGAGAATCGTGTGAACCCGGGAGGCAGAGGTTTCAGTGAGCCGAGATCGTGCCACTGCACTCTAGCACAGGTGACAGTGTGAGACGCTGTCTCAAGGAAAAAAAAAAGTGTACCAATAAAGGTGGTACCTGGACAAGAAAATGTAGCATTAAAGTGTAGTCCTAGCAGCAGACACAGGATGGAAGGTTAAGTATCACCCTCTAACCTCTGCTCAGGTCCTCTTACAAAGAAGAGCTTCTTAACCTGGAGAGTTTGGCTAGGACTCAAGAGATTCATGAAGTTGAATGGGAGTGGAGATAGGAGACAGCAAACTACAGTAGCATTTGTAGTATTTGTGACTCTGTGACCAATGGAAATCTCTATCACATTACAGTTGTTATGATTTCTGAGTGGTCAGTGCTTCTAAATTACCTTAATTATTAGATCTGCCACTAGATCTTATTTCATGCATTAGGAAAGAAGCATACCAAAGAGATATCTGCACTCCCCTGTTTATTGTAGCATTATTCACAAAACTAAGGTATGGAATCCACCTTAGTGCCCAGAAATAGATAAATGGATAAAGAAAATTGGTGTCTATATAAATGGAAGACTCCTTAGCCTTTGAAAAAAAAGGAAATTCTGTCATTTGTAACAGCATGGATGAACTCAGAGGATATTATGCTAAATGAAATAAGCCAGGCACAGAAAGGCAAATACTGTGTGATCTCACTTATGTGTGGAATCTAAAAAACTCAAATTCATGGAAGCAGAGAGTAGAGCAATGGTTACCAGGAACAAAGGGTAGGGGATACAGACAGATATTCTTCAAAGGGTACAAAGTTTCAGTTAGGCAACATGAATAAGTTTAAAATCTAATTTTAAAAAAAAGAAAGAAGCATATATATCACAGTATCACACATTTATTTTTTAAGATTTTGATAACTACATTATTAATATGACTGATATATTTTAAAAGCCTATATATTTTATCTTATTCATTTAAAAGCATTATTCTGGGCAAGGCATGGTGGCTCACACCTGTAATTCCATTACTTTCGGAGGCTGAGACAGGAGGATCACAGGAGTTCAAGACCACACTGGTCAGCATAGCATGACCCCATTTCTACAAAAAAGATTTAAAATTAGCCTGGCATGGTGGCATACACCTGTAGTCTCAGCTATGTGGGAGGCTGAGGTGGGAAGATTGCTTGAGCCCAGGAGTTTGAGGCTGCAACAAGCTAAGATTGCATCATTGCACCGAGCCACGGAGGGAGACCCTATCTCTAAAATGATAATAACAAAATTTTAAAATGAAAGCATTATTCTGAGAAGGGGTCCGCAGGCTTACTGGACTGCCAGTGGGGTCCGTGGTGTAGTACCTGTGTGCACACACACAGAAAACTTGAGAGCATCTGCCAAAACTCTTCATCTTTCTCTTCCTCATCTCACTTTTGCTTTATCCATTGACTCTTATCCTAATTTATTTACCTATAAAGTAGCAACAGTGTCCTTTTCTTTTTCTTTCTTTCTTTCTTTCTTTTTTTTTTTTTTTTTTT
>NW_016815976.1:1415846-1420968 GCF_001698545.2 Rhinopithecus bieti
GGGAAAGGGGATGGCAAACTTCAGATGGAAAAGAGATTTATTTTTCAGTTCAATTTGTGTTTAATGTTATTATTGTTTGATTATTTCAACCCCATGCATTTACCATTCTTTCAAATTTAAAACATTTTAAAAGATTGCATTTCAAACAACTTTGCTTTTAAAAAGTGTCCCGGTCGGGTGCAGTGGCTCATGCCTGTAAATTCCACCACTTTGGGTGGCCGAGGCGGGCGGATCACAGGATCAGGAGTTCGAGACCAGCCTGGACAATGTAGTGAAACCCCATGTCTACTAAAAATACAAAAAAAAAAAAAAAATAGCTGGGCATGGTGACAGGCACCTGTAATCCCAGCTACTTGGGAGGCTGAGGCAGGAGAATCGTGTGAACCCGGGAGGCAGAGGTTTCAGTGAGCCGAGATCGTGCCACTGCACTCTAGCACAGGTGACAGTGTGAGACGCTGTCTCAAGGAAAAAAAAAAGTGTACCAATAAAGGTGGTACCTGGACAAGAAAAATGTAGCATTAAAGTGTAGTCCTAGCAGCAGACACAGGATGGAAGGTTAAGTATCACCCTCTAACCTCTGCTCAGGTCCTCTTACAAAGAAGAGCTTCTTAACCTGGAGAGTTTGGCTAGGACTCAAGAGATTCATGAAGTTGAATGGGAGTGGAGATAGGAGACAGCAAACTACAGTAGCATTTGTAGTATTTGTGACTCTGTGACCAATGGAAATCTCTATCACATTACAGTTGTTATGATTTCTGAGTGGTCAGTGCTTCTAAATTACCTTAATTATTAGATCTGCCACTAGATCTTATTTCATGCATTAGGAAAGAAGCATACCAAAGAGATATCTGCACTCCCCTGTTTATTGTAGCATTATTCACAAAAACTAAGGTATGGAATCCACCTTAGTGCCCAGAAATAGATAAATGGATAAAGAAAATTGGTGTCTATATAAATGGAAGACTCCTTAGCCTTTGAAAAAAAAGGAAATTCTGTCATTTGTAACAGCATGGATGAACTCAGAGGATATTATGCTAAATGAAATAAGCCAGGCACAGAAAGGCAAATACTGTGTGATCTCACTTATGTGTGGAATCTAAAAAACTCAAATTCATGGAAGCAGAGAGTAGAGCAATGGTTACCAGGAACAAAGGGTAGGGGATACAGACAGATATTCTTCAAAGGGTACAAAGTTTCAGTTAGGCAACATGAATAAGTTTAAAATCTAATTTTAAAAAAAAGAAAGAAGCATATATATCACAGTATCACACATTTATTTTTTAAGATTTTGATAACTACATTATTAATATGACTGATATATTTTAAAAGCCTATATATTTTATCTTATTCATTTAAAAGCATTATTCTGGGCAAGGCATGGTGGCTCACACCTGTAATTCCATTACTTTCGGAGGCTGAGACAGGAGGATCACAGGAGTTCAAGACCACACTGGTCAGCATAGCATGACCCCATTTCTACAAAAAATATTTAAAATTAGCCTGGCATGGTGGCATACACCTGTAGTCTCAGCTATGTGGGAGGCTGAGGTGGGAAGATTGCTTGAGCCCAGGAGTTTGAGGCTGCAACAAGCTAAGATTGCATCATTGCACCGAGCCACGGAGGGAGACCCTATCTCTAAAATGATAATAACAAAATTTTTAAAAATGAAAGCATTATTCTGAGAAGGGGTCCGCAGGCTTACTGGACTGCCAGTGGGGTCCGTGGTGTAGTACCTGTGTGCACACACACAGAAAACTTGAGAGCATCTGCCAAAACTCTTCATCTTTCTCTTCCTCATCTCACTTTTTGCTTTATCCATTGACTCTTATCCTAATTTATTTACCTATAAAGTAGCAACAGTGTCCTTTTTCTTTTCTTTCTTTCTTTCTTTCTTTTTTTTTTTTTTTTTTTTGTACAAAGCACATAAGCTGTATGCTTTTACTTTCTTTGTTTGTTTTTAGCAACAGGTCTCACTCTGTCACCCAGGCTGGAGTGCAGCAGTGCAACCATAGCTGACTGCAGCCTCGAACTCTGGGCTCAAGAGATCCTCCCATCTCAGCCTCCTGAGTAGCTAGGATTACAGGTGTATTCATTGTATCTGGCCTACTTTGACTTTTTTGAAAGAAAGTCAAACCATCAAGCTGGCCATAACAATTCAACAAATGATAGTCTCTGGTTTATTGTTTGAGGATATTAATAGGTCATATTTTTGTGTTTCTTGGAAGGATGAAACTGAATGGATGAAATTAGTGGTTATGAGCAAGGAGGGGGGCAGGGTGGTCTCAACTGGCTAGCTGTGAGTTTCCACTCTGCCATGCAAATAAACATGTGGCCTTAGACTAATCACTAATACCCACCAAACCTCACTTACTTTGTCTGAAGAGGAGGATAACCAGTCCATTTGCTTTATAGGGTCACATTGTTGATACAATAATAACAATCATTGCACATGATTACCATACCCACAGGTGCAGAAACCAGTAACAGTAATTGCCTCTGGGGAAAAAGAGACTAGAGATTTGAGGTGGAAGGGAGACCTGATTTTCACTACATATTATATTACATTGTTTGAATTCAATTAGAGTTAGCGATTATTATTATTGCATCCAAGAAAAAGTGAGGAAACACAAAACTTTAATCTACTAACAGCCCTATAGTTGATCAGTATTCATTTATTTACTCCTTTATACTAAGTGAAAACTTAATTTCATCTACAAACAGAAATCAAAAGAGAATACCTACCACAGCAAACTCTGTTAAATAAGCCGATGCTCAACGTTAATTAAACAATAAGGGCTTGATCGGCTTTCCTTTGATTCTCCTAGCAAGCCCTTATTCATAGAATGTTAAGTTTCTCCTGTACATTACTTTGCACCACTTCCACTCCCAAGGAACCCATGGAGGTGTGGGTGGGACAGTCTGGGAAGACTTCCTTCTCTTCAGTTAAAAACTTAGCACCTTTTAAAATATTAGTAAGGGCCAGGTGCAGTGGCTCACACCTGTAATCCCAGCACTTTGGGAGGCCGAGGCAGGTGAATCACTTGAGTTCAGAGACCAGCCTGGCCAACGTGGTGAAACCCTGTCTCTACTAAAAATACAAAAATTAGCCGAGCATGGTGGTGGGCACCTGTAGTCCCAGCTAGTCGCACCAGTGTATTTCAGCCTGGGCAACAGAGCGAGACTCCATCTCAAAAAAGGAAAAGGAAAAAAATAAAAGTAAAAAATAAAATATTAGTAAGGAGAATGAAAGCACCAGCATACAACATTCTGGAATTGAAGAAAATGGAAAGTCAGTCAGCCTGTTAGTTACCAACAGTGACTAAAAATTTTGATTTGCACTGAGCATTGTCTACAGGACTGTGGAGAAAAGGTCTATGTATTTAAACTAACATGAAGTTTGTCCTGTCCTTCGACACTGAACACACATATGGGGAGAAAAGCAGTTGTACAAAATACACTGCTATAAGCTGAGTGCAAGGGTGTACACGCTAGAAATATAAAGAAAAGAGAGCAAAATTCTTTGAGTCATTTGATGCATCAAGAAACCAAGCATAACTATGGCCCAGGTGATGAATGACACTGCAAGGACCAAAGCTGAACAAGACAGATCCCTGTTCTCCAGGAGTTCACAGGCCAGGGGGCTTAAATGGCAAAGTTTTATTCGCAAAGGAATGTTCAAAAGGGGTGGTGGAAAGAAGGACAGCATCCTAAGAAATGAGTCTTTAAAATTGCCAACACCACACGGATGCTGTCAGCAAAATACAGACTGTGGGAAACTCTACATGACAAACATCCTGATTTTCTCAAGAAGTAAATTGCAAGGACAAAAAATAAAAATAAAAAATAAAATAAATAAATGGAGAGAAATCTATAAATTAAAAGAGACTTAAAAGGCAGAACAACCAATCATAATATGTGAACCTTATCTGGACCATAATTTAAACAAAGGATTTTTTAATTATGATATTTATTTTAAAAATTGGAAATGTGAACACTATTTGATGATGTTAAAGAATTATTGTATTTTAGGTAATGGTCTTTAAATAATGTATGGATAACAAAGTATTATGTCTGGGGCTTGCTTTAAAATAATATGAGGAGGAAATAGATAGATATGTAAATGAATCAGGATTGGCCATGGATTGATCTTATTGGGGCTCGGTGATGGTATATAGGTTCATGATATTAGTCTGTGCTTCTTTTGTGTATATTTGAAATTCCTCATAATAAGATTTGGCTATTTTTAAATCACAACAAGAGATACAGCAGAAATCAGAGTAGCAACTACAAGCATGCAGTTCTCTGGTTGCATGGGAGCTCAAATTCAGCACATAAGTCTAGCTCGTGCAGGTAAATAATCCTCCTGTTTGTACCTTCTCTTCTATTTGTGGGGTATGGGCAGGACCCCTCTTCTCATTTCTAGTACTTCCTTTGGCTGGAGCTCCTGATTCTTTTTCTAGGCATGGTAGTCATGGTCAGAGGTTTGCACTGGCCCAGCTGTTCTCATGAGTGTCCTCCCTTTTGGCCAGTCAGGCTGCATTTGTAAAACATCTGGCCAAGGCCAGAACCCAGTTGTTTGGGAGCCCTTTGGAAGAGACACAGACCACCATGGCCTCATTAGCCCCAGGCTCCTGCTCACTGGGCTCAAGTTCAGGTGGCCAGATGAGCACCCACGAGCAAGATGTAGAACAGAAGGTCTAGAAAGTGTAGAGGAGCCAGACACGGTGGCTCATGCCTGTAATCCTAGCACTTTGGGAGGCCAAGGCAGGGGGATCACTTTGAGGTCAAGAGTTTGAGACCAGCCTGGCCAACATGGTGAAACCCCATTTCTACTAAAAATACAAAAATTAGCTGGGTGTGGTGGCACACACCTGTAATCCCAGTTACTCGCCAGGCTGAGGCAGGAGAATTGCTTGAACCTGAGAGGCGGAGGTTGCAGTGAGTTGAGATCATGCCACTGCACTCCAGTCTGGGCAACAGAGGCAGACTCTGTCAGAAAGAAAAGAAAAGAACGAAAATAAGAAAAGAAGGAAGGAAGGAAGGAAGGAAGGAAGGAAGGAAGGAAGGAAGGAAGGAAGGAAGGAAGGAAGGAAGAAAGAAAGGAAGGAAAAAGAGGGAGGG
>NW_016815976.1:1421291-1438855 GCF_001698545.2 Rhinopithecus bieti
TTTTTTTTTTTTTTTTTTTTTTTTTTTTTTTTTGAGACAGAGTCTCACTCTGTTACCCAGGCTGGAGTGCATTGGTGTGATCTTGGCTCACTGCAACCTCCGCCTCCTGGGTTCAAGCAATTCTACTGTCTCAGCCTCCTGAGTAAGTGGGATTACAGGTGATCGCCACCATGCCCAGCTAATTCTTTATATTCTTAGTAGAGTTTCACCAAACGTATTTTTAGTAGGTTTCACTATGTTGGCCAGGCTGGTCTCGAACTCCCAACCTCAGGTGATCCACCCACCTCCACCTCCCAAAGTGCTGGAATTACAGATGTGAGCCACTGAGCCCAGTCTTTTGTTTTGTTTTGTTTTTTAGACAGGGTCTTCTCTGACGCCCAGGCTGGATTGCGGTGGCGCAATCTTTGCTCACAGCAACCCCCACCTCCCAGGCTCAAGCAATGGTAAGGATTTTTAAAAAGATTATACCTAGTATTTGTGAAGGTACTGGGGACAAGGAATTGTCACGTCCTGCTGACTGGAGTGGGACTAAATATGTATCCCCTTTCTGAAGGGCAGTTTGTCAGTTGGTATCTAAAGCTTTAAAAATGTGCATATCTTTTACCATAGTAATTCTGCTTCTGGGAATTTGTCCTACAGGATTAGCTATGCACAAAATTCATGTGTGAGAATGTTCCTGATGGAACTCTTGCAAAAAAATTGTAAACAGCTTAAATATCCAATGACAAAGGACTAACTCACATGAAAGACATATAGTGAAGTGCTATAGAGACATTAAAATAATGTCTTAGTAGCATATTTAAAGCATGGGAAAATATTCATGCTATATTAAATGGAAAAGCAGATTATAAAGCAGCATGTATCATATGATGTCATCTTGTAAATGCATAGAAAGAATATACACCAAAGACTTGTCTGTGGTTTCTGGGTGGTAGGATTTGTGCAATTTTAATTTCTCTTCTTTGTAATTCTCTACTTTTCCCAAAATTTCTCCATCGATTACTTTTTTTTTTTTTTGAGACGGAGTCTCGCTCTGTCGCCCAGGCTGGAGTGCAGTGGCTGGATCTCAGCTCACTGCAAGCTCCGCCTCCCAGGTTTACGCCATTCTCATGCCTCAGCCTCCCTAGTAGCTGGGACTACAGGCGCCCGCCACCACGCCCGGCTAGTTTTTTGCATTTTTTTAGTAGAGACGGGGTTTCACCGTGTTAGCCAGGATGGTCTCGATCTCCTGACCTCGTGATCCGCCCGTCTCGGCCTCCCAAAGTGCTGGGATTACAGGCTTGAGCCACCGTGCCCGGCCCGATTACTTTTTAAATCAGAAAAAAACCCATCTTATGTACAAAATCAAATAAAAGTAAAGAACAGAATAAGAATTTGTTTGCCCTCTTCTTTCCTCTCCTCCTCTAGTCAGCCTGAACAACCATTGTTATCAAAAATAGTTATTATAACCACAACAGTGAATACTCTGTTTTGTATTGGCCAGCTACAAGTGCTGAGATCCTTCTGTGCATTTTCTTTTAGTCCTTACCTATGATGAAGCAGGTATTTCTCTCCTGTCAAAGATGGGAAACTCAGCCTCGCAGAGAGGTTTAGTAACTTGCCTGTGAACACACAGAACGGACAAGCCAGGCTTCTGTCTTGATCTGATTGCAGAGCCACACTGCCTCAAAGACACTTAGCCCTACAAAGCCCAGAAAGGAGTTTTATGTTGTGTCATAACGTTTTAAGAAATGCCCTGCTCCAAGGAGACCCAAGTTCCACCCAGGCCAGAAATCTGTCTCTAGAAAAAGCACCAAGCAATGAGCTGCCAAAGGGTGAATCTACCCACACATCATGGAAATGCCTGCAGAAAGTCATTATTTGTGATTTTAGCCTGTAACTTCTGCTGGAGTGAGAAGTTTTTAAAATTTGTTAACCTTACTGCCAGGGAATTCTTTGGGTTTATTTCTGGTTGCTTGTACTTTTTTTTTAACTCCACCCTTTTTGAGAGTCTTATATCACCCCACCATGCCCATCATCCATTCTCCAATACTCCAATAACAGCAAATAGCTGGTTTACAGAGGATACTTACTTATGCATTCCTATTGGTTGAATGATGGAATGTAAGTTCCATGAGGGCAGGGATTGTGTCTATCTCAGGAAGCACTGTTCTGTATGGCATCTAGATGGTGCCCAGTATAGAAAGGCTTAAGATAGCTAAAGGCTCAAGATGGCTAACTAATGAATGAATTATATTGCCTTAGGTCCTATCTCCTCTCAATTTTTTGGGACAAGAATTATCTTTTTTCATTTATGTGAATTGGAGCACCAGCTCTTACCTTTTGCTTGCCCCCACCTTAATTGCTTTAGCTGTAGGTTCTTGGTATCTTTCTTGAAGTGCTGAAGTCGGATTTGTAATGTGTGTCCCTGGCAGGATTCACCATGGGTTTGCACAAAGGGATTGTCAAGTATTTGGTTTGGTTTCTGTGTTCCAAGGCTTTTTCTTGCTAAAATAAACTTCCCCACCCTCTCCCAGAGCAAAATAGCCAGTTCTGCTAACTGGGTCACTTGCCAAGGAGCCAAGATTTTGTCTTTTTTCCCCTGGTCTTGTCTAGGGCCAAGACCCAGTGAGTTGAGCTCTAAGGACTTGCCAAGGCTTTCTATTAATGCCAGTTGCTACAAACATCCCAGACCCTGTCCTCCTGACCTCAACCAGATCCTCCACCTCCAAAGGCAACCTGCTAGATAGTGTCTCTGGAAAGTTTGAGGCAGTCTCTAGCCTGAAGTCATTCACCTAGAACCCCGGGGCAAGGGGTACAGATTCAAGTTCACAGCTGCCACTCATCTGCTGAGGTTGTGGGTGAGAAGAATGCTGCAAATGAGCTCCCTTGATTAAGCATTCTTGAGCTTATTGCAGGTTCCCTAAGAAGCTGGATTAACTGCCTGGCTCCAAAGACAACTGTGTTAGAAGTCTGGATGCAGCTTGTTTTTAAAAGTCTAGATGAGAGGCCAATTAATTGATGTGGTTGTCTGGTCCAGAGAAAGAAATTAAAAGAGCATAACTCAAGAGGCAGGTGAGGAGTAGTGTCTCTTTGGGAAATTGAGGGATGGGAGCGAGTCAAACTAACTCCACTAATTCAACAGATATATAGATATTATAATATGTATATAGAAATATAAATAAGTATATTTAACAGATAGTTAGAAAAGTATACAAATAATAAGTGTAAATAGTTTGATGAACATTCACAAACCAGAACCCAGATCGGGAAACAGACCTTTCTCAGTACCCCAGAAGCCCCTCTCTTCTGTCCCCAAATGTTGCCTATTTTGAATGGAACCACGCAGTACCAAGTATTTGGATCTGGCTGCTTTTGCTTAACATTATTTTTGAAACTCATTCATGAAGTTGAGTGTAGCAGTAGTTTGTTGATTCTTATTGATGTATAGTATTTAATTTTGTGAGTATACCACTACTTATGGGTTCCACTCTTGACGGTTATTCAGTCAATTTCCAATTTAGGGCTATTACAAATAGTGCTGCTGTAAACATTCTAGTACATGTCTTTTGGTGAATACGGGTACTCATTTCTGTTTGGTATATACTTAGGAGTGGTGTTGCTGGGTCATAAATAATGTAAACACTCAACCATAGTAGATACTGCCATGCAGTTTTCCAAAGTGTTTGTCCCTATTTCCATTCCACCAGCAGCACAAGCCTGTTGTTTAGTTTTGGGTTTTTAGCATGGTGCTTAGGAGTTACCAGTTACATGAGCTTTGACATGCTACCCAGCTTCCAAGAGCCTCAATTTTCACATTTGTATGATGGAGATATATACTATATACACTGGCTTCACAGGATGATGTTGAGGACTGACTAGGGTGGGTATTAAACTTAGTGCTGTGACATGCAATAGGCCCTCAGTAATAAGTAATCATCTACTAATTGCTACCCTAGATTCATTCCCAAAAAGGGAGAGTCTGTGTGTGTGATGAAGGCAGCAATGGAAGCAGAAAGAAGAGATTGATTCCTTTTTTGATTGAATGATGGGCTCTTTGCAGTATTTTAGAGTTCTCATTTTGTCTTCACCTAAGTCAGGCTATAAACTCCCGGGTGGAGCATCAGGGATCTTTACCCAGGTAAAGGAAAGATGGGATTCGACTGAGAGCTCCAGAGATTCGGGCAAGAGAGAACTTTTCCGTTTGCCGGTAAACACGAGAAGTTCTTATCAAAGCCAAACAAAACAAACAAACAAAACAGAGCTGAGAGATTCGCTTGCAAAGCGATCACAACGCTTCAGGTTCTTTTTCAATGCATCATCCAACTCAGATCCACATTGCCTGGCAAACTTACAGAAGTTGGGGGAAGTCTGAAATCGGTTTCCCTCACCCCTGTACCCCTTCCGGTCCCTTTTCCCTGCCGGCTTAACTCCTGCTCTCAGCACTTAACGCTAATACCTTTGGGCAGGCTCCACCGCGGAGTTTAACCAGCTGCCAAGTTAAATAACGCGGAGGATCCTAAGCCGTCTTCCCAGGGAGTCGGAAACCGACATCTCTCAACTACGCAGGGCCAGTCAGTCACCAAAACGCCTTTTAATTTCAAACATGCATACACGTGTGTGTGTGTTATATCATATATAAAAATATATCATCATCGTTCTCTTTAAACGATTATTTCCTTTGGGTTGCACACCAAAATCGCGTAGCAAGTGGAAAACCCAGGTAGGCGAGACGACTTCCTTCCCTCACTGCGCCTTACAAAATGACACGTCTGCTGGCAAATTGCTGCACGCGGGTATTGGATCAGATTCCTAATTAAATAGCATTTCTAGCGATGAGTTGTCGATAGTATACAAGTATATACATACGTACATACATATAAACAATATGCATATATATGATTTGCATATATATGTTTGTGAATATATATGCATCCAGGGCAGAGAGAAGAGCACTAAGCTTGCACGGATAGACTGCAGACCTGCTCTTTTAGGAGAATTCTTCTGGCCTAGAAGTGTATACGCTGCCCAGATTTCCGAAGACTCAGCGAATGTCCTCTGATGTGATCGCGGAGGGAGTTGGGAGGATCCTGGAAATCATGATAGGTTTGCACCACCGCCCCTCCCCCTACGCCCCCGCCCCGGGCTGCAAAGCCGGTTGCCCCTGGCTAATAGGCGCCTTTCCTGCTCCAGGGTGAAAACTAGTCTGTGGTGCTTTGAGATTTGCAAACCAGTCCCTGAATGCCAGGGGCGCTGCAAAACAGCCGCCGGGTGCAGTGGGCCGGGCGCTCGGCCACCCTGGCTGCGATCATCGCAGCCTCCCAAAGGATGCGGGCAGATGCAGACGGCTCTGGCCCATCTGTCCCTAAAGGCCTGGGACTGTGGTCGCGTGCTCCGCGAGGGTACCCGAAACCTGGGAGCTCTCCGGCGCTCCCGGCCTCGGGTATCTGGGGCTCTTTGTCTCCCGACAGCACTAATCCTGAGAACAACGCGCACCGAAGGCGGAGGCCCCTGTGCTTTGGACAAGCCCGCCACGGGCAAGCCAGTTCGAATGTTTTCAATAAAATGCTTCCTGGGGAAAAAAGAGAGGATAGCAAAAGAATTTCTCTTCAGAAGTTAATCTATTTTCAGCAGCGGTTAAGCGCGGCACCAAGTAAATCAGATTCTAAATGTTCCTTTGGAAAGAAGGAAGAAAAGGAAGGGAGGAAGGAAGGAGAGCTGGAGGGAAGAAGGAGGGAGGGAGGGAGGGAACAGGAAAAGAGATCCCTTAAACCATAAAGTTTGTTTGTTTCAGGGTTGGTTTTTCCCCCACCCCCCAAAAAAAATGTCAGGAAGGAGCGGAGTCCCCAGTGCCTGTGTTTCCCCAAACTCGGGAGCCGCGAGCAAGCCTTCTCCCTCCAAGCTGCTCTGCTTCCTGGGGAGATGGCATACATAGGGCGATGTGTTATGTATTGCAACCAGATGAGAAAATAATAACGATTTTTAAAATAATAGTGCCCCTTGTCATCCAGAACCAAGATATGCATGCCACCGGGGCTGAAATTGGAACACTTTTTTTGGAGTGGAAATGCTTGCCTTTTTCTTCCGTGGTGCAAATGTGTGAGCGTTTTGCGCAATAAAGGGATTTTCTTCTGAGGTTGTCTACACCGCAAGAAGGCATCTGCTGATTTGTCCTAAAAAGAGGGCGATTTCTGGCATTTTTTAAAAAATGTTTTTAAAATAAAAGTCATCATTACAGTGCTTCGGGTTAGTGACCATAAAATGGCCAGAGGGAAGGGGCGGGAGGAGAGGCTCAGCTCTAGCCGCGCCAGTCATATTTAATATGCTTCCCATAAGAGAAGCTCCTGTAAAATCAATAGACAGCCGCCAGCTGTGCTTAAACCCGCGCTTTCAATTAAAACACTGCGCTCCAGTCCTTGAGGTTGGGCCCGGATCCCCAGTCAGTGGTGTGCGGGTTGCTTGGCCAGGGCGCGGCGTCGCACCGCCGCGGATTCCAGAGGTCGCCGCCGGGGTCAGGCCCCGCAGAGCCACGGATGCGCCCGGCCTCGGCGTCCTGCTCTTCGGCGTGTGAAGGACACAGGCCGCCGAGGGGCCTCAGGCCTAACTCTGATGGTGTGTTTCCCTACCGCCGCCGGGAGTTTGAGGCCCAACCTAGGGCCAGATGGCGAAGAAGCCAAAGCATCCGGCTCTCGGCTGAGGCGCTCCAAATGAAATAGGCCTGGGGCTGAGGCCTCGGGCTGGGGAAGACGCCAAGGTGGATTCGGGTCCGGCGGCTGTGCGTGACGGGCTGCAGCCCACGAATCGGACGGCCACGGGCTTGGGCGCCCGGGGATTACACAGGGCATCCTAAGACTCCTACCCTGGAGCGGAGCGCGTGCTGCGGCCTAGTAGGCCTCGCTTGGGCCGCCACCGCGTGCCTCCCGGTCAGACGGTTTGCTGGGTCCTCCTCTTGACCCGAAGGCACCAACACCTCCAACGTGGAGCTTGTGTACCTGTTGGGTTGGGAAAGAGACTGGGACTTCCAGAATGTCACCATAGCCTCAGGCCACTTCTACTGGAAAATCATGCTTTGAGGGACAGACTTCTTGGGGAGGGAGGGATAAGATGACTTTATTTTCCGTAAATGAATGCACATCCCTGAAACATCTGCTTAGCCCTGGAGCCCCATGTTGCCCTTCATGTCGAGTTATTTTGGATTTTCCTTTACTGAAAATGTGTAGGTGGAAAAAATGTCACCCCAAATCCCACAGAACCCTTCCACCAACTCCCTAAAACTGTGAACTTTTAATTTCTGTAGTTGTCCCTCTTAAAAAAAAAAAAAAAAAAAAAAAGGAAAGAAAAAGAAAGAAAGAAAAGGAAAAGAAAGCCCAGCCTCAAAGCAAACAAACAAAAAAAGATGCTGTATATAAGAATGAATTTGGAGGATTTGGGGACAGCGAACGGAAATCTCAGCACTCCCTCCACCATGCGCCACATTTCCCCAGTCCTCTATTATTCTGCCTGAAATCATCTCGTTTACAGAAAATATTTGTTTGCACTATTAGTTGGTACTGGAGTTAATTACTCAATGTGTTAACGTGAAGTAATATGTATAAAAGTAGGATCAGTGTTTATTGTGTGGGTGAGCTGTTGAGCGGTGCTTGAATAAACTGCAATTAGGGTTAGATAGAGATTAATTAACATGTGAGTGGCAAGGTGTAAAATAGTTTCCAACCCTCCACTTCAATATAATCTGCAGGCGAGGGAAGGAGAAGTTTGTGGAAGCTAATTAAATACTTTCATAAAAGCCAGTGTATTCACCCAACATTTGGAAAGAAAGGCACATTAGGGGCAACTTGTTTTTACCCAAATGTTTTCTTTCTGTGGAGGTAGCACTCCTTTGTGATGCTGGAGAGAGAGAGAAAGATGGCTTATGCAGCCACAAAAAGCGATAGAAATGGCAAGGCAGGTTCATGGGAAGCCCTTGGAAGCCTTTCAGCCTGATGAAGCTTTCAAACCAGCAGATCTTTCAAGCTGCTGAGGAGAGCAACATTTACCCAATTTGGAAAAAGGGTTGGGGTGCAGTACTTGTGGCAAACGGGATCCACAGGAGAGTCGGGATAGAAATTTGGGTCTTGAGATGCTGCAGGTGTATTGATATTGTTTCAATGTTGGGGTGAGTTGGTTTGTTTCATGTTTGGTGGGAGGAGGGAGTAATCTGTGCTCTTGTGTTCACATTAACATAGGGATGGGGGTACCCTGGGTCTGGAATTCTGTCTCTCTGAACATCTTCTAAATTAAATGGGCTATGTGGAAATGATCTCCTCCAGATGAGCAAGGCTCTAGGCTTAGAAATCTGGTAGTTTGGGGAGGGGGTGGGAGGGTGATGTTACAGGAACAGACTTAGGATTGTGGAATTTAGGGGCAGTTTCAGAGTTTGGCAGGGTGAGAGCATTAGCCTATTGCAGTCCACCTCCAAGCCACTTTCCCTCAGGGACCTCTCTCTGTTCCCTCTCTTTTCTTTCCAAGTACACCTTTCCTTTTCCTTACCTGCTATGTCCAAATCCTGTCTAAAATTGCACCTCAAAGCAGCGGCAACTGGATGGGTGAGTAGAAGGAAAGAGACGTTTTGAAGGGAAAAAGGGAGTGATTTGCCTGAAGTTAAAACTAGAGCTTTTCTGCCCCGTCCCTTAACGTTCTCCAGGGATGTTTCGCAGCACGGAGGGCCCTAGGACGGGATACTCAGCCCCCTCAAGACTTGTTCCTGGGTAAAGAAACAGAGGGTTTACCTCTACCACCACTTTCTCTGGCTTCACATGATCGTGTGTCTTTGGAGATGGAATTCACTATCAAACCCTGTTTGCTCATATTATACCCACCGTAATCCTCTTAAACTGTGGTTGAGGCTACAAAGCTCGTGGTCTTGCAAAAGCTAGCTAGCAAGATATAATTGTCCCGCGAACAAAACCGGCCCAAACTTTTCAAAAAACCCCTGTACCCCTCCTCCCCCTTTCCTAAACCTAATTCTCTCGCTCGCTCTCTTGCTAGCCACCACCATCCCCCTCCATAAGAACCCTCAGCCTCGACCACTTTTGTTGTCGCCAAGAGCACCCGGCCTGTTGAAAGTGCTGGAGCGTCTTTGAGCAGTTTGTTGTGATACGCAGGTGGAATGGTCTGCAAACAGATGAATTCAGCCCCTCCAAACCAAGCGCGGAGCGCGCTGCTTTTGTGCGCCAGGCACAAAACGCTGAATTCCTCCGAACTTACTTGGGGCCTGTCTGGAAAAGGGTCTTTTCTTCCCTCTGCTTGTACCTCTGGCCACACTAAGTCTCTGCCCGCCCCTCTTCAGGCCCCCTCCCTCTCCTCTCTGATAATCCTTCTCTTTATTTTAGAAAAACACAAAACCCGGTTCCACGCGGTGCTTTAGTGGCTAAAAGTGAAAGAGCTGCCTTGGCAGAATTCAGCTCTATGAATCACTTCGGAAAATTGGTTCGACTGAATGGCCTTAGGAGGAAAAACGTTTTAATAGGATCCAGGGGAGGTTCTGCTGTTTCAATCTGCTCCTTAAACAGGTGGAGATTGGACGTTCTCAATTATACAAACAGTAAATACCCATCAGCTGGGAGAGCTGCCCTCCGAATCCTTCCCGCACGCAGCCCTAAACCAGAAGCAGAACCCGGCTTTGCCTCAGAAACCCGATCATAAATCAACAATTCTGATCTATTAGGATCTCCAAAAGTCTTCCACCTCCTGGTTTAGTCTTCCCCAGCCTCAGACTCAGAGCCAGCCGTAAAGCCGGAGGCGCACCTGCGCTGCGCGGAGGCCCCCGAGATCCCTGCGCGCGGCCTTGCTCTCCGTGACGCTTCGGGGTCGTAGTTAGGCAGTGGGAGCTCTCTCCCGACCTCCGACGCCAGCCAAGGCGAGCTCATTGCTTTTGCATAAATTAATATTTCCCTATTAACAAGTTCCCCCCTCCAAACGCGGCGCCCGCGTCCATGCGCCACATCCTAATGAGGTAATTATCATTTGCGCGTGTTCGGGGCTGGCGCCGGTTCCGTGGGTAAATGGCAGTTTATTAGCACGATGCCCAGCTCGGCTGCGGAGGGCTAAGGGATACTTCGGCTACTAGACTGACACCCAGGGGCCCTTTTGGGCGCTCCGCGTCCGGGACCCTCCGCCCTCCCCGCGTCCCCCAAACCTGCAGGCCTCCAAAGTTGTGAATCACGCACGGAACTCTGCCTAGGTTTGGGTTTGGGTCCCCCCCCCTTTCCTTCCACCGGCAAAACCATCACGATTCCTCCCCCTCCCCCTCCCGTCTCTTCCCTCTTTCCCGATTCGCAAACCGCTCGCACTTTCCCGAGGGGAGCGCGGGCGCCAGTTGCCTCCTTTTAAAGTTTGAGGGGCGGTGGTGGCGGCGGCCGGCAGGCGCGGGGGAACACAGGGGCCGCTACGGGAGCCGCGCCGCCGCCCATGTCATTCCACTTCAAGTGACTTCATGTGATGTCAGCTGAATGTAAAAGACAGTGATCTCACGCGGAGGGGAAGATGTTTGCCATCAAAATGTGACAGAAGAGACACGCTGCATGGCTCGGAACGCATCTCCTTGGTGGTGGGGGAAAGAGGTAAATGCGAGGTGGCTCTCCGGTCCTCTTTAACTTTGCCCCTTCACTGTCCAGCTCCCAGCACGCGTGGCAGAGGCCTGGGTCCAGGGAAGGGCTCAGGGGGGTTAATTTGAGACTCTTTTCTCACCGCCCCCCCCCCTTTTCTTTTGTAAACCCTCCCCCTTCTTCCCCTTTTCAAAGTCCCAGGGCAGGGGCTGGTGGGTTCCTTTGCGCGCCGGGTTAATGGGCGGTAATTTGGTACCCTTGGGTGCACTTTGTTTTGCCCCCGTTCATTTGAATGCAAATGGGTGACCCGGGCCCGACTAGGTGCTTATTAAATTGCAGTTTTCCCCCCTGCCTTTTCCGGAATGCAGACTTAGAGGAGAGAGGCTGCGCCCTGGCCCAGCCTGGCTCGGCTCAGCTCCGCGCGCCATGGCAAGCTCGGCTTCCCTGGAGACCATGGTGCCCCCGGCCTGCCCGCGCGCCGGAGCGTCGCCGGCCACTTCCAAGACACTGGCCTTTTCCATCGAGCGCATCATGGCCAAGACGTCGGAGCCCCGCGCGCCCTTTGAGCCCCGGCCTGGAGCGCTAGAGGCGGACGGCAGCCAGGGCAAGAAACTGCTCAACCTCTGCTCGCCGCTGCCCTGTATGATCCCCCTCCAGCCCCTAGGCTACGAGGTGCCGTCAAAGACACTGCTCAGTTACTCGGAGCTCTGGAAAAGCAGCCTCCGGGCGGGCGGCGGCGGAGGCGGCGGCGGTGGCGGCGGCGGCGGCGGGGGGGCCCCAGTGTGCGGCGCCAGCGGCTTGTGCAAAACCAACTGTGGCGTGTGCTGCAAGGCCGAGCTGGGCCTGGCGCCGTCTGCGCTGCCCGCGGGCAGGGTCATCAAGCCGCAGGTCATCAACCAGGCTGTGGGGCTGCCGGCCAGCGGCTCACTCTACTACTTCAACTACCTGGACTCGACCGCGTACCCGCCGTCTGAGCTCCTCAGCGGCCACCTCTTCCCGTCTGGCCTCCTAAATGCGCAGGCCCCCGCCGCCCTGGCTGCTCACCCCAAGCTCTTTCTGCTGGAGAACGCCAAGCTGGCTGGCTTGGCTGCGGACAAGTTCCCCCATCCGGCTCCCTATCCCCATAAGGAGCGCTTGCCGGCGCCACTGGAGCAGGTACTGAAGGAGAACTCGGCCCTGACTGCCGAGCGCGGAGGCGTCAAGGGCCACAGCAAGCTGCCAGGGGGCTCCGCAGATGGCAAGCCCAAAAACTTCACCTGCGAGGTGTGCGGCAAGGTGAGGCCCAGGGTTCGGGGAGCCGGGAGGGGCGACCGGCGGCGGCGGCTTCCTTGGGGCAGCCTGGAATGCCCTTCTTCAAGCTGAGGAGCTCCCCAGTAGTTGACTACCCAAATTGGGAGTCTAGTTGGGCCTCAGTTTCCTATTCTGTAAAATGGGGATGCCCTTGTAAGCGGTCACACAGTATCGGTGTAAGCAGGAGTTTGGGAAGCACTTTCCAAACTGAAAAATGTTCTGGTTTCTGAAGGGAGTATTGGTTGGGGAGGTAGGCTGTGGTCCCCCCGGGACTGATTGTAGACCCTCGGACAGACGCACCATATAGGTCCCCCGTGTCTTCCCATAGGTGTTTAACGCTCACTATAACCTCACCCGCCACATGCCGGTCCACACCGGAGCCAGACCGTTCGTATGCAAAGTCTGCGGCAAAGGCTTTCGCCAGGCCAGCACGCTCTGCAGGCACAAAATTATCCACACCCAGGTACGTGGCCCCCGGGGTCGGGCCCAGCCCTCGCGCAACCCCCAGAATCTTAGTGATAACACTGGGGATAGGATGGCCAAAGATTATCCCTTACCCTCTAGGGTTGAGAGGGGGGAGGGGGTGTCCCTTCCAGGTGTTCCCGAGGTGGCCTCTGGGCCAGGGTCTTGGCCTTACTGTGCGCTCGCCCCTCTCCGCAGGAAAAGCCGCATAAATGCAACCAGTGCGGCAAAGCCTTCAACCGCAGCTCCACGCTCAACACGCATATCCGCATCCACGCGGGCTACAAGCCCTTCGTCTGCGAATTTTGCGGCAAAGGCTTTCACCAAAAAGGTAACGTGCCGGGCGAGGCCATCTCTTCTCACCTCACCTCAAGACTTGGGTCTCGACTGGCTGGCAGGAAGGCAAAGAGGGATCTGGAGAGAGAAGGCGAAAGCTGCAGGCGCGGGTGCAGCATTTCTTTAGAATCGGGTTGTGCCTGGTGTAGGGGAAAGCTCTCCTAGCGGGGTTAGTAGACCACGCTGTATGTAGGCTGGGTGCACAGAGAGACTCGAATTCAAGAGGTGGGAAGGAAGTCCGGAGACAGAGGGAAGGGATGTAGGAAAAGGAGAGGGTATTGCCCTATAGAAAAGGGTTCCGTTTGTATCTGGGACTTCCCTTTCAAATGAAAAATATTGGAGGCAAATTCCTCCCGGGAACAATTTAAGACTGGGGAAACCGGTATGATCCTTGCCCCGGCTCGGATTTTCCAAGGCACTTTTGGATCTCCAGGTGGTAGTTGGGGGGCGAGAAAGAAGTAACTTTAAAAATAAGAAGAGAGAGAGAAAAAAAGGACGAAGCCCGGGTTCGTGCGAATTTCTTCTAGCGAGGCATCAGCCAGGAAAAGGACTCGGTGCGTCTCTGGGCTACGCAAAAGTTTCCCGGCCGGCGGAGCGCGGCGGGAGGGACGCTGCACCAGCCTCTGTGGCCCGCAGAGCCGGAGCGCAGAGCGGCTCTGCGGGACTCAGTCTCGGTTATGTCGGGAGAGCACCCAGCTTGACGCTTACGAAGTTTGACAACTTCTGCACTCAAAGAGGTCGCGCCCGCCTAGCCAAGCGTCGCCTTTTTTGAGCAGGCACCTGGGCTGCCCCTGGGACGCCCGCCTCTTCCTCCCCACCATTCTACTCCATACCCCCACGTTTTTTGTTCTTGATCTCTTGTAGGGAACTACAAGAACCACAAGCTGACCCACAGCGGCGAGAAGCAGTACAAATGTACCATCTGCAACAAGGCCTTCCACCAGGTCTACAACCTAACCTTCCATATGCACACCCACAACGACAAGAAGCCTTTCACGTGCGCCACTTGCGGCAAAGGGTTTTGCAGAAACTTTGACTTAAAGAAACATGTGCGCAAACTCCACGACAGCGTGGGCCCTGCTGCCCCCTCCGCAAAGGACCTGACTAGGACAGTGCAGAGCTGAGAGCTACTGCCTTGCCCTTCCTTCCCTCCCTGTACCACCTGAAAACAGATCACACATATAAACTTATTTCTAAAATTAAAAGAAAAAAAAAAACTATAGCAGAGAGGCTAAAATCTATTTATCGAAACCAGCATATTTTTGGAAAGCTAAATGTTTCCTCGATGACTGGCAGCAAACTCGTGGCCCCCACCTTTGTATATTCAGGAAACTTATTTAAATCCAGTGCGCCGAAACGTATTTAATTCCAGGCCTCCGCTTCTCCTGGGGCAGCCAGTTTTAACCCCAGCCTGTCACCGTGAGCGCCCCAGAAGAGCGCGGTGCCCCTAACCATCTTTATACAGCCATGTAAATCCTCCTGTACAAGTGAACACGGAATATATACGTATATAACTCAATAAACAGAATCATTAGTGCGCGTTTTTTTCCCCCTCTCCCCTCGCGGTGAGGTTAGCTCAGTAACCCCAAAGAACCAAAAGGAATTAGGCATTTATAGCATTTCCTTCCTAAATGCACCAACTTTGGGGCGCTGGGGCCAGGGTTGAGGCCAAACCGGTGTTCTTGCTGCGCTTGTGTGCTAAGGCCCCCAGGAGTGAGGGCGAGCAGGCCTACGTCGGCCTACAGCAGGTGCCAAGTTTTTATTTGGTGACTGTTCAGACGCTTGGGATTCTGGGTGTTGCCTTATTTGGGTAAGCAAATTCAAAGAAAAGGGTTAAAAGCGACTGGGTGTTAGGGAGCAGCTTTGGGGAACGTCCTTGAGCAAAGCGCCACGCCCCGTGAGGGTAAGTGGTCTACGCCCTACCCCACCGGAGCGCTTCTGGGCACGTCCCCTTCTCCGGGATACCTAAGGAGGGCAACCACCGCTCCCAATCTCCCTTGGCGGCGAGAACTGGAGGGTAAGAGTCCCCCAGCCCAGCCAGAGCCTCGAGGCTCACTGGCCTGCGCTCTTGGTCTGGGGCGGGCCTCCCGGTGCAGAGAGCCCTGCCGCCGGAGGGCGCGCCCTGGCTCCCAGAGCTCGCTGCCGCCGCCGCCGCCGCCGCCGCCTCCTGGGTCCTGATTACCGCTCCGTTAGCCCATTTCCTGAATAGCTATCTCTGCCGCTGAGCACGCTGATGAAATGATCTCACGCTTGCTTTCTAAGTAATGACCCAAATTAAGAGAGAAAACAGAGACCCTTCAAACAGCATTACATTAATCATCTAATCATTCCCAGGAGGGGGCCGGCCGCCGCCGCCCCGTTTGATCCGAATCTGGATAATCAAGAGCTCGGATTACTGGCGCGTCGCGCCGGGCCTCCCCCCACACACACTTTTAATATCCGCGCGGCGATTCAGCCCACGTCTTTTGGAACAATGTTCCCCAGCGCCAGGAGGAAGTGCGGCGCGGGGCCCCGGAGTGCGCTTCCACGCAACCTCCCCATTGAGGGGGCGAGTGTGACTGGGAGCTGACCCCACGCGGATTTCCACCGCGGGAGGCGACTATTTGGAGGGAAAGATGCTTAAAGCAAAGGGCACCCCCTCACTCCCCTAAGTAACTCGGAAAGTGATTCGAGTGCGGGTTTCCCAAACACCTGGTATACAGTGGGCGCTCAGTGCTGAGCGTGCCAGTGGTTTCCATGAGCGAAAACCCTGTCATCTCCCGAGGGCTTGCTCTATGTCAGGAACTTAACACACATCCTCTCCAACGGTAACTATAACCCTCAAGCTGGGCGTGATTATTCCCACTCTACAGACGGAGAAATAGAGGCAGAGACGAACTATGTCACATGCCTGGAGTCACCAGGCTTGGTAGAGCAAGGATTCGAACTCCGGGGGTTTTAGGAGGCCTACGCTTCAATGGAGGAAGAATCTCGGGGTTGGGGCTCGGAGAAAGACGCTCTGGGGCAGGGTGGAGGTTCTGTTCCGGTCAGCCAACGGTTCTGTCCCCGCCCGCCGCCCAATTCGCGGACCCATTGCGCGGGGAAGGAGAATTGTCGATTTTGTTTGCACAGAGGACGGCGACAGCTTCCTCAGGCTGTCGCGGGGGTATTTTTAGTACCTCCGATTCAGAAATAGGAACGCGTACATTAGAATTCCATTTCCTGAAAGGAGAGCGTCCTCGTTTTTTTGTATTCCTCCCCTCCTCCCCTCAAGTCTAGGAAGACGCAGCCAGGGGAGGGGGGAAGAGGAAGCGAGGGGGAATTTAAATGTTAGCTCGTTCTGGCTGCAGTTCGCTGAGGGGAGATTGGGACCCAGAGGAATATGCAGATTTAACTCCGAAATCTCGGTGGATGCCACAAACCCCAGGAAACCCCAGGATGGGCGAGGAGGACTTGGCGGCTAAAGATATGAAAATATCGCCTTGCTTTTCCCAGACATCTATCCCCAGGGAGATTGCAGGCCGGTTTAAGGAGTCAACTCCCTTTCCTTGTCCTCATATAGTACAATAGTGTTTTATTAGAGCTCTCCCCCCATTATGTATGGGAGATCTTGGGTGTTCTATGACAGTGCCCTATGACAGCCATGTCAACCAAAATCTTTTACTTCCTCTGGAGAGGATCCTTTGCAAACGTGGTTCTTGAAGACCAGACAATGACCAGGGCAAGCTCACCTTTTTCTTAAATAGCTCCAAAAACTTTGGGTGAGGGACAGATACCACAAAATTTAATGCAAAGTCTTCTCTTTTAAAAGTTATGGGACAAGTTGGCCTGCACATGGAAATCAGGGTCAAGTTCTCTTTAAGAAGGAAAGATAAATAAAAGAGGGACTGCCTTCCCTCCCCACCACCGCCCAGGGATACAACTTCCTAAACATCAAGTGAGAGACCATTCCTTGAGAAAGTCTGTATTAAGTTTTCACGGAGAGAGACTCCAAGGGTCCCCCATCTCGTAAAACTGGAGAAATTTGCTTCCAGGCTTACATTTCTGAAGAGGGGTGGGGGCGTGCTTGCTTGCAAACTAGGCAGCAAATAATAAAAAACTCATGCGTAGAGGTGGAGGCATTTCTCTCATGGACTGCTCATCTCTGCAATGGTGGGGGGAGGAACATTAACTGTAGCTCAGGGGTATAACTGAGTAGAGTTTCTTGCACACTTCAACATCCTTGAGGTTGTTTCCTCATAAGTGATTGTTACTTAACCTTCACACCAGCTTCTGTCAATCGCTCTCACCTGAGAAGGTGTTATTTCACATCTGGCGCTAATTGTAGATAAACAGCATTCTCTGTTATCTATAGGGCTCAGTTCTACTTTCCACAAGTTTGAAGTCACTCCCAGGTTTAAGATGTCAGCTTCCTTCAGGTGTGGGATTCAGGAAAGGATTCCTTCACCTGAAAAGTAGTACAAGGAGAAAAGGAACCTTCTGCCTGAATTACAAAACACCTTTCGCAGCCAGTACAAGTTCTAAAGCCAACACTAAGCCCTTTCAGTAACCATCTTAGCTATTCATCCTTCTTAGTTATTCACCATGCATCGGAATTGATGGGTGAAAGGCTCTGTTTTCTGATTTTTCTCTCTCTTAAAATTAAACTGTTTGCATGACTTGTAGTTTACAATATTAATAAATGACTTAAACAAGGTAGTCATCAGCTACATATTAATATTCTAACCTTGATTAAATTGAAGAGGCTGCCCTTAAAAAATATTTTAAAAAATCAAATTGCGGGGAGGGGAATCCTGTCACAGACACAAAAAAGACTCCAATTATCTTTTCCCCTACAAGATGTTTGTTCTGTCCATGACTGCTCACACTTCAGCAATCTTGCCAGCAAGACTCAAAAAAAAAAAAAAAAAAAAAAAAAAAAAACCTTTTTCA
>NW_016815976.1:1439165-1471712 GCF_001698545.2 Rhinopithecus bieti
AAAAAAAAAAAAAAAAAAAAAACCTTCTTCCAAAGCCACAGCCTCGTACATAACAGATTGTACAGTCCTATTGCCTTAGGCGGGTTAGAGGTTCCTCTCTGCAAAGAGTGACACAGAAAAGTTGCCAACATCCCAGACACATTTTGGGGGGCACTGTGCTCGTTCTTGCCTTAGCCGCAGAAGTGGGTCTAGATGGTCCCCATTTTGCTGTTTGGCTCACAAGCGAGTAGGGGGCTGCTTGAGTCAGGCCCAAGAGTTACAGCAGTAAGATGTCCAGGTGTGCTGGTGGTGAGTGGGCCGGGGGAGGGAAGGAGGTGATAAGAGGGAGGGTGGGGGGGCTGCCAAAGAGAGGACAGGAGTCTTGAGAAAACGCTGGGAAATAAACAACCTCAAGGCAGCTGCGTTGCCCTTTTCCCTGCACTTCCCTCTCAAACGTCTGAGCAACCAGTTTGCTCCTAGAAACATGTTAATTGCCAACGGAGCTCATTAAGGCATGCACATGCAAAACACAGCAAGAAAGATTAAATGGACAAAAGCGCAATAATGAACTGTCAACAATCGGGCCCATCTACGCGACCAGGATCACTCAAGAATGAGGCATTTAGAGGCAACAAAGGATTGTCTGGGACAGGAAGAAAAGACGACCTAGACTTTTGTTTAGTCAACACAATTGATTACAAATGAGAGATTAACAGGATAGCTTCAGATTTTTTTTTAAAAGAGGCAGAAAAGAAAAGTCCAATTAAGTCCACCGAATGTTAACTACATTGCGTTCCATGCCTAGCCCCAAAGAAATTCTCATTAAACCATCCCTGGCGATCCCTTTTGGAAAGTAATTTGTCTCCCTGATGGAGCAGAGAAAGAGAATCGTGTAAAAGAAAGCGTTAGTTCTTGGCACAATGAGCTTAGGAGACACACTAGAAAGAGCCAAAGGGGGAGTTAATGAGCATCTGACAAACTGCTTGGATTCAGGCCTAGAGAACAGCGATGAAAAGATGAAATTGGCCAACAACTATTCTTTATATCAAACATAAAAAGGCCAATCTGAAATGGGGCTGCTCAAAACTGGTTGAAAGTACATAGCCCAAGAAAAGGGAACCACGACCAGGCCCCTTGGTGGACAGTGGACAGATAGTGTGAAGAACTCAACAGGCCAAGAGTTAGGAAATAAGCAGAAAGGTGGACTGACTCTCCGTGGCAGAGCAAACTCCAGCCACCGGCCCCAGGCCTTTGGAGATGCTGATTTGAAGCTCTTGGTGCCCATCCCCCACCCTCTGGATGTTTCTTTCATGAGTGAAAAATGAATGTATCAGGCTAGCATTCGAGGGTTCCCCCAAAATTCTGATAATTTGGTAATTAGCTGCTGGCAATCAGCAAGCCACCCCCCTCTCTTCTAGACCCATAGGCCTCCCAAGGGCACCATATGTTACCAGCTCACATTCAGTTTTTCTACCCTCCTTTGTCCTAATGACCATTCAAAACCCTCACCCTTAGGTGATTGCCTTCCTAATTCTGCATGGAGCAGAGATGGCAAGGAAATGAAGACATTGATCCTGCCACGGCTTTGTGGAATAGGTCATGAAGCATTTAAATTATTATAGTTGTTCCTCTGGCTTTAAGAAACTACCTCATTTTAATGTTTCCTTTTTTGAACAAAGTAGGTCAACAGTATATGTCTATACGAGACACATATTACATTTTAATTAAACATAAACGTCCAGGCATCCCAACAGCAGAAGTGTTAAAGAAGTTCTTTTACACTCGGTGTTCAGCAGAGCCAGGTAAACAGAACCTAGAGGTGTGACAGGGTTTTTAAGTTTAGTCCATCAGTTAAGCAACCCAGAACAAATTCTCTGGTTTCTTAATGCCTTGTTGATTCCATCATTGAGGTGGATGGGTGCCATCTCAGATACTAGAGTGCAGCATTTAAATCTTGATTCTAGGTTTTGTATTCTTACTCTCAAATCCTTGGTAACAGCTATCACATTTCTGAGGGCTTGGCTTGCACTTCCAGGCTTTGCTCATGCTTCATGGAAAAAAATATATTAGTGTCTAGAAGTTAGAAAGGAGGAAGAAGAAGTATACCAAATTCAAAATAAAAACAGTTATCTAAGATTAGAGACTAGCTCTGGTTTTCAAAGCACAGAAGTGTTACAGAATCAAGAAGGTGTGTTTCAGGAAAGGGAGGTGAAAATGAGACTTTTCTACTGCAGAGAGACCAGAATCTGATACAGTTAATTCTTCACCAAGGCATCCTGTTAAAGCTACGTGGCCCAACATGACTGTCATTGTTTCTCTCCTTTCTCCAGTGTTTTTCAGACCTAGGTCTTATTTGGAGTTATTTTGCCTCAAAAAGTTTCAATGGTGTCCCCAGAGTTTCCAAATGTCCTCACTTTGCCACTGAAGTGGCTGGTGCTTAATTGCCTAAGGAAGGATGGCATGTTTTTTTTTTTTTTTTTTTTTTTTTTGAGACGGAGTCTCACTCTGTCGCCCAGGCTGGAGTGCAGTTGCCGGATCTCAGCTCACTGCAAGCTCCGCCTCCCGGGTTCACGCTGTTCTCCTGCCTCAGCCTCCGAGTAGCTGGGACTACAGGCGCCCGCCACCTCGCCCGGCTAGTTTCTTGTATTTTTTTTTTAGTAGAGACAGGTTTTCACCGTGTTAGCCAGGATGGTCTTGATCTCCTGACCTCGTGATCCGCCCGTCTCGGCCTCCCAAAGTGCTGGGATTACAGGCCTGAGCCACCGCGCCCGCCCCGGCATGTTATCTTTAAGAAGAAAGTGGTGAGTGGTTAGGAGCCTGGGGTCTGGCATAAGAGCAAGCTGAGTTCAAATCTTGTCTCAGCCACTTACCAGAAAACAACTTTTATCTCTGTGTCTTCATCTGCAAAACAGAAATATTAAGGACACCTATCTCTCAGGGTTGTTGTGAGAGTTAAATGAGTTAACACATACAATTAGAACTGTAGAACAACAACTGGCGTGTATATACTAAGCATTCCAGAAGCCAATATTATTAGAAAAACTCAAGTATTCAAACTTTTATACAATACTTTATAAAGAAACTACTATCTCGTTGACTCTTCATTTTTTTTTTTTTTTTTTTTTTTTTTTTTTTTTTGAGACAGTGTCTTGCTCTGTCATCTGGGATGGAATGTGGTTACTTGATCACAGCTCACTGCAGCCAAGTGATCCTCCCACCTCAATTTCCTGAGTAGCTGGGACCACAGGCATGTGCCGGCCTGAGCCACCATGTGCCACCATGTGCCACCATGCTCAGCTAATTTTTAAAATTTTTGTAGACTGTGTCTTACTGCATTGCCCAGGCTGGCCTCGAACTCCTGGGTTCAGGCAATCCTCCCTCCTCAGCCTCCCAATGTGTTGGGATTAAAGGCCTGAGCCACTGCAGCCGGCTTACTACATATTTATGAGGTAGTTTTCTTAGCCCTATTTTAAAAGGGAGCAAACTGAGTTGCTGAGAGGGTATGACTCCCTTTAGTTCACATAACTGACACAATAAACACAATAAAGCTGGGACTCACACTCAGATGATTGTCTGATAGTGGTGCCACAGTTCTAGCAGGAATGTACGTAAGAATCACATAAAAATTTTGCTAAAAATGGAGATTTCTGGACCCCATGAAACTTAGCATTTCATGAGATGCGAGTCAACAGATCTGGTTTATGGCCCAGGAATCTGCATTTGATCTGATGCAGGCGGTTCCCAAAACTATACTTTGAAAAACACTGATTTGGCATCTGTGTTCTTTCCACTTCACCATGGTGCTGCCTTTGAAAGACGTAAGATGAAATACCATCAGCTCTTCTTAAATTAATACATTTGACATTCACTCAACAAATTTGGCTTGAACATCTCTTATGTGTCAGGCAGTCTGTTGGGTGCTGGAGTTACAAAGAAGAAGAGGACGGGCCGGGCGCGGTGGCTCAAGCCTGTAATCCCAGCACTTTGGGAGGCCGAAGCGGGTGGATCACGAGGTCAGGAGATTGAGACCATCCTGGCTAACACGGTGAAACCCCGTCTCTACTAAAAATACAAAAAATTAGCCTGGCGTGGTGGCGGGCGCCTCTAGTCCCAGCTACTCGGGAGACTGGGGCAGGAGAATGGCGTAAACCCGGGAGGTGGAGCTTGTAGTGAGCAGAGATGGCGCCATTGCACAGCCTGGGCGACAGAGCGAGACTCTGTCTCAAAAAACAACAACAACAAAACAAAAAACAAAAAAACAAAACAAAACAAAAAAAAAAAAACAAAGAGGACATAGTCTCTGCCCTGGAGAGGTTTATAGTGTAGTGGAGGAGAAAAACACATACAATAAAAATCCCCATACAGTGTGTGGTTAAGAAGATGAAACTGGGCATTCAATCTAGTCTGGGTTGGTGTGTGTAGTGGACATCTGTTATTTTTGCCTGCTAATCATCATTCTCCCGTCTGGTAACAGCACCCAATATTTCCTTTGGAAAATCACCCCTCCCCACTCTCAGTCCCTACGGTTAAGGTGGAAGCTATTCCAGCCCTCCACATGGGCATGTGACCCAGGCCTGGCCAATCAGAGCTCAGCACCTTCCTGGTCACAGCGAATGGCCCAGAACTGGGCATCTGACCCAAATAGGGCCAATGAGATTTCTACCCAGGACTTTGCCAGAGCAGAAGTTTTTCTTCTGGGTTGATAAGTAGGTTACAGTTAGATGTTAGTCTGGGGATCTGGTGTGCTACAATGTTAGGAAAGACCTTCCTGTGCTGAGAATGTTAGAGGTAGAGCATGAGAAGAGTCGAGACCTGGTCCTTGACCTCATTGGTTCCTGGTATCACTGAAGCCAAATGCACATGTTGACTTACGTGTTTGCTTAAATGCAGTCTCTCTGCTCTAACCCTAAGATTCCTGACTGATACTGGGCAGAAGACAGGGAAGTCTAAGATACTTCTCTTGAGGAAGTGACGCTTACGTTGAGATTTCAAAGAGCAGCAGGTGTTCGCTATGGAGGAAAAGGTATCTCTGACAACCTAAGTGAAAGCACAGAAGCGAAAAAAAAAAAAAAAAAGACAGGAAGTTGATGGCAACTCGATGTGGTTTGACCTGGCTGGATTTAGTACTAACAGATCTGACTCTGAAACCTTGCTCTGCTTCTGAGTAGCTGTGGGACACTGGGCTAGAGGTTTGCCCTCTTTAAGCCTCAGGTCCCTTATCTGCAAAATGAGCACAATAACATCTGCTGCACAGGACTGTTACGATGATCTAATACAATAGGACAAGTCTAACACCTGATCCATTGCCGGCATTTAGCTAAGTGACTGCAATTATTATTGCTGGAAGGTGAGGGACCTTATGAGGGAGTGACTGAACAGCATTCTACATTTCCTGAGTAATCCAATGGAGTTGACTTCTGTATCTAGAGATGTCTTAGGGCAGAGAGAACAATTGCTGAGGCCTGCCTGTTTCTGAGTGAAGCAGTAGGAGGTAGACGAAACGTCATGGGCTTTGGAGTCACATAAACCAGCTGATTTCAACACTTACCAGCTGCATGACCATAAGTGATTCCTCTTAACATTCTGAGACCCAGTTGTCTCATCTTTGAAATCTTAAATATTAATAGGGTACTTGTTAGAAAGATTTTTTTCCAGATATTTCGTTTTGTTTTATATTTGGGGGGTACATGTGCTTGTGTGTTACATGCATATATTGCATACTGATCTGGTAGGAATTGGGCTTCTAGTATACGCATTACCCAAATAGTGAATGTTGTACCTGATAGGCAATTTTTCGATTCTTGCTCCTCTCCCATCCTCCCACTTTTTGGCGTCCCCAGTGTCTTGTTAGAAGGATTTAAATGACATAAAATGTGCAAAGTACCTGGCACATAGATGTTGAATAAATTATAGCTATTTACTCTTATGATTAATTACTACTGCTAATGTTATTACCACTCTAATCTTTGGATACTTGGTTGGCAGAGCAAACAGGACTCCAGTGTTCTTTAGCAAATAAAATGCTATAAGAACTATAAGGGCAGGGACTGTGCCTGCTTTGTTGGCTATGTTGTGTCCTGTATTTGGCATTTAGTGGGTACACTACATTTAAGCGGTGGATATCAGCTTTCACTCCTCCCCATGGGTGGGGAGGTTACCAACCCTAGTATTATGAATAGCCATGTTGCACTCCATTCTGCAGCACTTCAGTCATAAAATAAATATTTATTGAAGGCTTGGTCTGTGCTAGGCATTGCAGTAGGGACACAACTGTAAAGAAGACAGATTGACCTTGTGGAGCTCACATCCTAATGGTGGGAGACATGTGATAAACATGCCAAGTAACATGAAGTAATTTCAGATGATAGTAAACACCAGGGAGGAAATAAAAGAGAGTGACCAGATAGGACATATCTGGGAGAAGGCTACTTTAAAACAGGTGGCCAGTATCAGTTTTGGTGCAATTTAAGTCTCTGATGCACCCAGGAACTAAGAGAAGCATCAATACAACCTCCAGTTGGCCCCTCAAATTAATCCACTTGGATTTAATTAAAAAACCTCCCTTCCCTCAGAGCTCCAAATTGCCCATTGGTTGATTCAGCTCAAATCTGCTTTAGGACTCAGAAAAGGAGTTTTTGAGGGTATGCAACAGAAAACAAAGAACATCCCTGGCCAGTGGGTGGAGTAGGCCATTGACCCACATACCATTTTCCCACTGAATGGAATGGTAATTGATCAAAGTAAAAAAATTTATAGAAAGAGATACTGCTGCCATGTTTTTAAACCGTGCATTTCCCAGCCAAGTCTCCAGATGGAATCACCGAAGCAACACATCCTTGACTTAAATGTGACTGTTTAACAGTTATATTGGGTAGGCCATATTTTTCCACAAGGAGGTGGTTGCTTGTCTTAGGAACTTGAGACTCTTAACAGACTTTTGGGTGAGAGCTTTCCAGGATACCACTCTTTCTCTCACACTTCCTGAAGTCACAGAAGTCGGAGACCTAGCTGTAGTGTCAGGAGAAGGGAACGACAGAGTGAACTGTTACACAAGCTCATAGAATGATGAGGTTTGTAGGATGTCTTAGTGCCAATGACTGTCACTAATGAACAATTCCTAAACACAAGGATGATTTATTTATTGTTTGTTTTTGCCTGAGCAGCATCCACTTTCCCTTCTTCTGGTTATCAGCATTCTAATTTGCTTTGGGATAGCTGCCCTTCTTCACTGAACACAGACCACTGGAACTGTTGTGAAGCAATCTGTCCTTCCCCCATGCCATATCCACTGGTCAAGGAACAGACATGGGACCCAAGCTAGGTCATACAGATGCTTTCTCTGGAATTTGACCCATGAGCAGAGGGATTAGACTATAAATAACTGATGCTCATTCATTCCAAGGAGACTGTGAATCAATTTATTTTAAGAAGACTGTGGACCTGTTAGTTACACATCCTGAGTTGCTCTAATTTTTGCCTTTCCAAATCTGGCATTACAACCTTTGTTTTGTTCTAGTAGCTGCCCAATAACATTCCAGTGAATTCCTTTTTCACATAAATCGGACAGTGTTGTCCTCTATGGCTTGTCACCAAAGATGCAGATGAGTATAGTCATCTTCCTTCCATGACCCGCCTTCTCTTTCTGGTCCTGGAACTAGAACATCTCACAGTCAAGATTGAATTTCCCTTTCCAGGATTTTTATTGTCTACCTGAATCCCTCCTTATACTCCTGAGGGTCTTTCAGGCAGTGTGGCTTACATGCTTACACATGCAGTGCTCTGCTTTGCTTCTTGAAAAAAAATTTTGGAGGAAGAAAACACTATTCACACCCCATATTTATATTCAGAATAAAAATGTCTTTAGGGTAAGATGGGCTGATACTGGGTCAAACAGCTTAGGAAAGAGAGAAGTTAAAAATATAGCACAACAATAATGGGAGTTAGGATAGTTTTGCTTAGAAAGAGTTCTTAGGAAATAACTTGTTTATTTCCCCCCACCCCAGCACTCCTGTGATGTAGGAACAAGTTGTAGTCTATTGAAAAAGAGAACATCTCAACCCAGACTTTAGAAAGATAGTTGCCTGAGGCCAAGCAGTGAGATGGGAGGAAGACTAGCTTCTAGAGTCTGAGTTTAGAAGTCTGTGCTTTGTTAACTGAACACAGATCCTAAAACCTTGTACATTTGGGGAAGAAGTTTTCTGTATCCTTTGTTCCTTTCCAGAAATGAATACATATTTCAATAAGGTTGTCCTACATATTCAACAAGATTTATATATTCAAATAAGGATCCCATATATTCAATAAAGTTGTTAGTATAAATAGAAAACAAGGTTACAAATAAGAGAAAAATACAGTAGCTACAAAGATTACTGAGAGAGAAGGCTGGTTCAATAGACGTTGAATCTCCTAAGGCCTAAGATGAAAAAGGAAAGGACAATGGATTATATTGTACTGCTGATCTTTAAGAGACATCAGAAAACAAATACAACAGCTTCCTTGATCAGATTTTCTTTCAAGTTACCTCTTCAACCTTAAATATTGTGAAGTATGTGTTCATAAGCTCTCATATAGGCTCATAAGCCTTAACCTATAAGATGAAGTTCTTACAGGCTAGCACCAATTGTGTTGCCCAATAACAACTAGAAGCTGCCAGACAACTTCAGTCATGACACAGTTTGTGGAAAAAGAAACGAAGGAAATCAAGCTCTCTGATTATTGTGACTGATTCATTAAAATGCATGACTTTTAGCAAAATTGCCCTCTTGGCCAAAATTTTCTCTCATATAAATTTCTCATATCTTATACATCTATGATCAAATTTGCAGGATTTCTCTGGGGATGAAGGCAGAGCAGAGTTGGAGGTTCTGCCTGAGCCAGCGTAAACATGGGATTTAAGCTGTAGGTCTAGGATTAATTTGAAGAAGATGCACAAGGTCTCTATGGTTTTTCTCTCATATCTATAAAATTGACATAAGACAACTATCTACTGCAAAGGAATATTGTGTTGTAAAAGAACGTACTGATGTTTGCCATTGCATCCCTCGAGGGGTGATTTGTAGAACTCACAAGTGGCTGCTCTAAGCTTAAAGTACTCATCACATCACTTCTGGTTAGATCATGGGAAATCAATGGCTTTGGAAGTCAGTGTTATATATTCTGTCCTCTGGGAAAATAAATGCCAAAGTGTCTGCTAGAGAAAAGAGCTTTGGGAGTTTTCAGTTTTCCCTATGAGCCCTTTAATGGGGGCTGATTTCCTCCTTAGTTTGTTTCCCACCTCTAGTGTTTTGAGGTGAGCCCAAGGAGTGAGAATCCTTCTCCCTCCTCTACCTCACTTTTCCTGTGGCTGGCTGGCTCCCTCTCCTCCTCAGAGCACAGGGTACTCAGAAGAGCTTTTCCTGAAAAGGAGGGAGTTAAATAATACCAATTGTAGTAACACTTGGGATAGTTTATCTTACAAAGAGGCTTACTTTAGAAAGAGCCTTTGTCTCTCCTTACTTCACATCATTTTCCTAGATTTCCTTTCTTCTTCTTCCATCCTTATCCACTCATTCCACATTTCTTTCATTCTTTTCCTTCACAGTACTTATCACAAGTCATGTATTTCCTTATTCCTTTGTTTGCTTCCCAAGTACATTGGAAGTACCACAGGGCAGGGGCTTGTTGTCAGCAGTGTATTTCCAATGCCAAGCTCATGCCTGGCACCTTGTAGGCACTTAACAAATCTAGGCTGGAGGTACAAATAAAGTGATGTGTTGAAAATGATTTGCAAGGTTCAGATGGTGGCTGTCACTGGCTCTGTGCTTTCACTCAAGCTGGGGAGTAGAAACTCAAATCAACAGAACTCATATTCTATCATAACTATCATTTATTTGGCACTTACGATACATGAGGAGTTTTATGAATGCTATTTTTAATTCTCCCACACCTGCAAGGCACATGTCATCATTTCAGGTGGGGGAAAACAGAGGCTTTCAAAGTGTCAGTTTAGCCACAGCTGTTACTGGCTGAGTAGCATTTGAAGGCAAGTCCGACCCACCCCCATGTTTTCTTCTCATAATGTCGTCTTCGCTTGTGAACATGGCCAGATTCTATGCATCCACAACGTATAGTTCAACACTACTTCCTTCCAAATGCCCCATGACAGCTGTTTTTCTTCAAAACTTACTTTTTTAAAAAAAATCTATAGCTCTCTTATGATATCTGACATTTTGTCTACCTTGGGTCATCGGTTTCATATTCAGGTCCCTTTACTATCCTGGCCGAGCTCCAACCTATAGCGACAGTCTCATCTTATCTTCCTCTCTCTCTGCATGTTCTGCAGACCAGCCGTACTGGTTTCTTTCTCTCCTTGTAACAAGCCACCTTTTGTTTCCTGGGGCCCTTGAACAAACATCCTTTTGTTTCCTGGGACC
Organism: Rhinopithecus bieti; assembly: GCF_001698545.2. NCBI lineage: Eukaryota > Metazoa > Chordata > Mammalia > Primates > Cercopithecidae > Rhinopithecus > Rhinopithecus bieti. The sequence continues at coordinate 1,449,557 of NW_016815976.1, forward strand.
CTTGAACATCCAGTTCCCTCTCTTTGATATACTTCTCCCCAACTTTATATTTAGCTAGAGCTAGCTCCTCTGCATCTCTTAAGACTCACCTCAAATATCACCTCCTCAGGGAAGTTTTATTTGATGCTCTTACACAAAGTAAACTTCCCCGTACACTCCTCTCACCCCATCTCTCATTACTCAAGTGCCTGAGTTTTTGTTTTCATTTTTTGTAGCCTTATCACAAGTAGAAATTCTTTTTTGTGTGTTGTTTTATTTATTTTCTTTCTTTCTTTCTTTCTTTCTTTCCCATTAGGATATAAGGTCAATGAGGACCAGGATTGTGTCTGTCATGATTATTAGTATATTCTTAGCACCTAAGTTTGTGGCTCAGCACAGTACTTGACTCACAGTAGATGCACAGACAATCTTTGTTGAAACATATTGGATCATGTCATTCTTCCATTCAAAACCCTCCAATGCTTTACCATTTACCACTCAGAGTAAAAGGCTTATTGTGACTTGCAAGGCCCTCACCCCCATCCCTTCAAATGAATGTCTCTGAGCTCACCTACCTTCTTCCTCTCCTCCACTACAGTTATGCTGGCTTCCTTATGTTCTTCTCACATGCCAACCACATTCCTGCCTCAGGACCTTTGCGTTTGCTGTGCCTTCTTTGGAACCCTTTTCCCCACGGGTCATCCTTCTCTTCCTTCATGACTTTGCTCAGATCTTGCCCTTTGAGATATTGGCAGGCTTTCCTCTACCAATCTACACCTCTACAGATCTGTTTGAAATATGAAATCTACCCTGATGGCACGTTCTTTCTCTCTCTCCCCCCTCCCACACACACACACTACCTGTCCCCCTTCCCTGCATTATTGATTATCTTTATCTAGCTACTAGAGTGTAAGCTTCATGAAGGCAGGAATCTTTATACATTCTCTTCACTTCTGCATTCCTCAGATCCCAGAATAGTACCCAACACATAGTGGGTGTTCAGTAAATATTTCATGAACGACTGTTTTGTCCCTTCTGATCTGCCCCATTGCTTTTCAAAGCCTCCAGAGTCCCAGCAAGTCTTCATTTAATATCATTTCAAAGAGTAAAAAAGCCTGACAATATATATTAAATATGGTATTTCCATTTTATTTTATTTTGAGATGGAGTCTTGCTCTGCTGCCTAGGCTGGAGTGCAATGGCACGATCTCTGCTCTCTGCAACCTCCATCTCCTGAGTTCAAGCAATTCTCCTGTCTCAGCCTCTCAAGTAACTGGGATTACAGGAACGCGCCACTATGCCTGGCTAATTTTTTGTATTTTTAGTAGAGATGGAGTTTAACCATGTTGGCCAGGCTGGTCTCGAACTCCTGATCTCAAGTGATATACCTACCTTGGCCTCCCAGAGTGCTAGGATTACAGGAATGAACCACTACGTCTGACCTAAATATGATCTTTTCAAAGAGCATACTAGATACACCTCGTTAAACTGGAGAAGATCTTCAGCAAACACCTGCAGGACTTTCAGAGAAAATTCAAGCCTGAAATAATGCTGTGAAAGCTTTAGCTTTTTGCTTTCTGTTGTCATTGATGAGTCTGACTGATCATCAGTTAAACAAAATAATGGTCTTCTCTTGCCATCTTTTTTCCTCCCCTCATGGCTGACGTCTATCATGATTTCCCCTCTGCAGACCCACAGTTTCTTTTTGTTATAGATTATCCCTGGGCTAAGGAGCTGGCTTCTGAAGGCGGGGCAATTCTAGCAATCCTTGAGTTGTGTAAACTTTTGGATTTGCTCTACCCTTACGAGGGAAAACAAAAAGTGATCAGAAAGAGTTGGAGATGTTTAAAAAATCTTCTTTCAAATTCTTTTAAAATTTAAATGTTATAATAAGAAGAGTGACAAGTATAGAATGAATTTAGGAAGGCCTTTTCCAACTTTATTCATCCAAATCCAAAAGCTGCATTTCAAGGGTTATTCAAATAGTATGGCTTTTAATAACTTCCGGTCATAAGGAATGGGACGGTGTCTGCTTACGTGCCAGCTGGGCTCTGTGATTCCACCATATTAGGCAGAGTTGTCTGAGTGTTTCGTCTTTATTATTATTATTATTATTATTATTTTTTTTTTTTTTTAAAGAAGGAGTCCCTTTTAGTGTCTACAATTTTTTCTTTTGTAGAGCCCTCAGGACCCTTTCCTCCACCCTTTGCATTCTTCCTGTGTGCTCTGCCAACACCTTCAGCTTCTCTCCACGGGAGCACTTACGAGCCTCCGCTACACTTGCCTGTTTCCTCTTCATGGCCCACCCTCATCTATGAGCTTCTTAACCAGGAATGGTAGGGGTTCAAAAAAATTCTTGGATAAAAGTTAATGAATATATTTTTTCCTTCTTTTTCTTTCATGAGTGATTTGGGTTGCTAAGTTTTGTTTGACCTAAATGTGTGTCACACCCTAACTACTCTTCTTAGGTAATTGATGACCGTAGAATGTCTCTTTCCAACTTTTGGAATATTTTAGACAAAATACAAGCAGAATCTGTACTTATCTAATTGCTCTGATTTTTTTCCTTTTTGAAACAGTATGTTAGCACAATTTAAATGCTTCTGAAGGAGTCCTGATAAAGAATTTCTTCTTTGTTTTATAAAGTATGAAAAGTTACATTTTTTAAGGATTAAAGATTTAAAAGCCATGAGTTTCTGTGAAAACTCATCTTTTGTTAGTCACAAATGCCCCAAAAGCCAAATAATTTCTAAATCCTGCTCCAGAATTTGCTTCTGTTCAGCAGTTAGACTGATCAATTTTCAGAAATTGTAGGAGAAAAAAATAAATTCTGCCTCCAAATGATGTTTATAATCTCATATCTAAATTAAAACATGTCGATTCCACAGCAATAGTCACTATGGAAATAGAAACATATAGGCCTCGATTCTAAATCAAGAGAGTGTTTAGCTGGGTGGTATATATTTTCCATCATGTTTTTAAAAAATCTGTTACAGTGTATGCATTTTCAAAGGTCTGGATTTGATAAGCTTTTAAGAAATAGTACATGTATGGGTCAGATTAGAATTAAATGTACTGTGTGCGGTTTCAAATGTGGTTTATAACGTCCTGCCACATTAATGAAAATCCTATTGAATTATTAAACTTTTTTATGGGATTTTTAAAAATAAAGCAAAAGCCTTTTGAAATAAATCCATGGAAGCCTCCATAAGCAGGCAGATATGCCTAAACATTATCTCCTTTCAAATTCTTCTAAAATTCAAATGTTCTATTAAGAATACTGACAAGTATAGAATGGATTTTTAAAGAGTTTAAATAGAATTGCCACTCACATCTCAATTTACCCCTAATTATCAAGCTTAATTTAGTTTTAGAAACTGTTTAAAAATATATTTTGCTAGTTTTAAAAATTGTCAGCTAAAAAAAATCAATGTAGCATAATAGAAATAATTCATCTAAGTATATCATGCAAAAAAAAAGTACTTTTAAACATTATTTTAGAAGTCCTTTAGAAGTTAAAAAAGGCTTTCCTCCCTATTCAGAATAATAAACAACGTATTTTATCCTTTTAAACTTTTTTTCTGCGCAATTACTTAACAAATATTCCTTCAACTAATATCTGTGTGCCTACTATGTGCCAGCCAATGTTCTAAAATTGAATGTCACTTCCCAAATCATATAAAACAAACATATGCTGTGATCATTTTGCTTTAAATATCATAAGCCAAGCATATAACTCTTTTACATAAAATATATAATTATTCTCATTTTAAAATTACATAGTTCCTTTCTTTCAAGGAGCTCAAGATGTTTCTAGAGTCAAAACACATTATCTTCACATTATCCCCCTGAAAATGGAAACCAAGTCCTACCTACCTTTTCTTCCACCAGGCATGCTTTTCTAAAAATTAGAAATGGAAAGGAGTAATTATACAGTCCTTGGTGAAGACAGAGTGATACAGCAATTCTGCTAGTTCTTTGCCCAGTAATTGCTCATCAGTTGCAGAATGAGAGTGGCCTAGTCTCTCCTTTACCATAAAAAGATCTGTTGTCAATATTCAATTTTCTTTTTATCCTGTCTCTCCAGGCATTAGAACAGCATCTCTCTCTGCTGATACTTAAGTTCAGAAATTGCCTATTTATACATACTGTGCAGTACCATGTAATGAAATATGTAGGTCAACCCATCTTGTGTATGTGTTCAGAACTTTAAGCATTTGGACATCCTTTTAAGAGTATAGCTTGTCTCATAATCGGCCAGAATGCTAAGCTCTTTCTCAGTAGTAGCTGACAATCTTATAGACATGCCTTCAAATGCACTGAGGATAATGAAGAGTGAAATTCAGATGTGTGAGGGTTTCTTTCCCTCCCCCTTGTTCTAATAGGGTTAACTTAGTCATCATTCTACTTGTCTATCTTTTTTGCTCTTTCTATTCACTTCATTTGCCAAAGTACCCCTAAACTTTTCAGAGACCTGTAGCATTATGATCTTTCCTTGATACTTTATCAACTCATACAGTTATTTGTTTGTTTTTGAGATGGAGTCTCCCTGTGTCTCCCAGGCTGGAGTGCAATGGCGCAATCTCAGCTCACTGCAACCTCCACCTCCCAGGTTCAAGCTATTCTCCTACCTCAGCCTCCCCTCTAGCTGAGACTACAGGCACGGACTACTGCACCTGGCTGATTTTTGCATTTTTAGTAGAGACAGGGTTTCACCATGTTGGTCAGGCTGGTCTCGAACTCCTGGCCTCAAGTGATCCGCCCACCTCAGCCTCCTAAAGTGCTGGGATTACAGGAGGAAGCCACCATGCCCCGCCATTTTTTGGTTTTAAATTGAAATGACCAGCTGTTTGGGAGTTACACAGATCCACTCTCTGTTTAATATCACAAATTGCTTAACAAATAATGGATTCGAAGTTTTGCCTGAAATTCTACAAAGTGAATGTATCATTTAGAACTCTTAGCTGCAAGTAACATGCAAGTGGCTTAACAATAAGGAAACTGACCGTTTCATGTTACAAGAAACCCAGAAGTAGGGCCTCAACTCTGTTTCTGTGTTCTCTTAGACTGGCCATCCTCTGTGTGGGGTTTTCCTCGAGGTTGATAGAAAGACACTGCAGGAGTTCTGGCCTCGTGTATAGCTCTGAGAAAGTCCAGGTGAATAAAATATTCTTTTTTTTTTGGAGCAAGAAAACGTTTTCCAGAAACTCTCTTTGACAACTTACTCTTCTGTTTCATTGGCCAGAATTTTATCACACGTTTAGTCCTAAATCAATCAATGGCAAGGAGAAGGGGATTAGCATGACTGGTTTACACCAGTTGGTGTGCAGCCCCTGTAACTATCAATTAGGATGGAGCAGCTTCCCTGGAGCACTCAATGTCTTGGAAAAAAGATGACATGTAAATAACATTTAGTTGCAGTTAAGTAAGGGGAAGTTGAGTAGTATGGATGTTAGATAACCAGCCAATGGTTTCTGCTACATAGGGTTTTAGGAAAGAGGGCGAGAAAGGTAGTCACAAAATCAGAGTGACATTTTAGAACCAATGGACATGTTTCCCCCATTAGCAAAAGAAAGGTAGAGGGTGATATATTTATTTTTTGAACTAGAGGGCTCTTTTAAAATCTAAATCTCAGCACAATAAAACACTGGGTATAGATAGATTGATTTAATGTTGGAAATTCCCACTTAGTGTAAAATAGAATTTGCCTTTTAAAAAATTTTGGGTTATACAGTTAACTTGCTTTGTAAATTAGCAACTATAAGTAACAACAGAAATAAAGCATTTAACAACCTTTGTGTCCAAAGTTCAAAATATTATCAATGGGGAGAATTAATTAGCTGAAGTAATCTACATACATTTTGTAATTTGTTTTCCTCTAAATTTAATTTGACATTTAGATTAAACTCAGATTTTGAAAAAAAAAAAGTCTTTGATGCTGCTTGGCATATCTTTGTACTACATTATGTGTTGCTGCAGAATTTACAAGATCAACATTTAGATGTCACCAGAGAGACATACATCCTTGTACTGTGATAGACATTATCAGGCACTCCCAAAGTAGCAGCAGCTATTTACATTGAACTTAAATAGACAACTATGGAAATGTCAAGAAGCATTACATTTTTGGAAGTTGGAAACAGAATTAGGCTTTCTGTTTTGAATTTGCATTCAAGTGACCAAAAAGTGTCTTTTGTGTTACAGTGATTTTGTATGAGCAGAGCAAAGACAGAGGTAGCTAGCATCTCAAACCTTACATCACAAGGCTTTAGTGCATCATGAAATCAACCTGGGCTCATTATTAACATTTTTTTCTTCTATTATTTAGTTTAAAAAGAAACATAAATTATCAGAGGGCATTGTACATAGAGTAGGTTCATTTCATTTGAACTTAATTTTATTTATTTATTTTTGATTTTTTGAGAAGGAGTTTTGCTCTTGTTACCCAGGCTGGAGTGCAATGGCGAGATCTTGGCTAACTGCAACCTCCACCTCCCGGGTTCAAGTGATTCTCCTGCCTCAGCCTCCTAAGTAGCTAAGATTACAGACAGGCACCACCACGCCTGGCTGATTTTGTATTTTTAACAGAGGTGCGGTTTCACCATGTTGGCCAGGCTGGTCACAAACTCCTGACCTAATGTGATTTCACCTGCCTCGGTCTCCCAAAGTGCTGGTATTACAGGCATGAGCCACCATGCCCGGCTGTGAACTTAATTTTTTTTTTTTTTTTTTGAGACAGGATCTCGCTCCGTCACCCAGGCTGGAGTGCGGTGGCATGTTCTCAGCTCACTGCGAGCTCCACCTTCCGGGTTGAAGCGATTCTCCCACCTCAGCCTCCCAAGTAGCTGGGATTACAGGCACACCCCACCACACTCGGTTAATTTTTTGTATTTTTAGTAGAGATGGGGTTTCCGCATGTTGGCCAGGCTGGTCTTGAACTCCTGGGCCTCAAGTGATCCACCTACCTAAGCCTCCCAAAGTGCTGGGATTACAAGTGTGAGCCACCAAACCCGGCCGAACTTAATTTTATATTATAAAAATTTCAAGCATATACAAAATTAGAGAGAATAGTTTAATGAACTCCCACGTATCCATTGCCCAGATCAAATAACTAAATTTTTCCCACATTAGCTTTTTCACATTAGCTTGTTATTTTTTCTTTTATGAAATATATTTTAAAGGCAATCCTAAGTATGAAATCATTTTTCACCATAGACTTTGTATGTATCTTTAAAAAGTATAAACATTTAAAAAAAAATAACCACAGTAATGATTATGATCACTAGTGAAAATAATAGAGCAGGTGTGCAGTGGCTCACACCTGTAATCCCAGCACTTTGGGAGGATTGCTTGAGGCCAGGAGTCGGAGGCCACCCTGGGCAACATAGTGAGACCCTGTCTCTACAAAAAGATTTTAAAAATTCACAGGCTTGGTGCCACATGCCTGGAGTCCCGGCTCTCAGGAGGCTGAGGCAGGAGGATTGCGTGAGCCCAGGAGTTTGAGATTGCAGTGAGCCATGATCCTCCCACTGCACTCTAGCCTGGGCAACAGAGTGAGACCCCATTTTTAAAAATTAACAATTATTATTTGATTTAATGTAATATCTAATCTGTATTCCACTTTCCCAAATTGACTCTTCTTAAAATCTTTTACAGGTTTTGTTTTGTTTTATTCTGTTTGTTTGTTTTTGTTTTTGAGATGGAGTCTTGATGCAGTGGTGCGATCTTGGCTTACTGAAACCTCCACCTCCCAGGTTCATGCTATTCTCCCACCTCAGCTTCCCGAGTAGTTGGGATTATAGGTGCATGCCACCATGCCCGCAAAATTTTTGTATTTTTAGTAGAGGCGAGGTTTCACCATGTAGGCCAGGATGGTCACGAAATCCTGAGCTCCGGTGATCTGCCTGCCTCAGCCTTCCAAAGTGCTAGGATTACAAAGTGCTGGGATTACAGGCGTGAGCCACCATGCCTGGCCCAGTTGTTCTATTTGAAAGACAAAACTTGTTTGATTTATTTATCTTTCTATATGTCTGTTTGTGGCAAGTCACAGTTAAAATAGATTTCTTAATGTGGGTTGCATTCAAAAACATTTTAGGAAGTCATTGCTGAAGGCATTGACAAATTTTGGTTCAGGAGCTGGGAACAAACTTTTCCTCTTGTAGATACACAGCTTCTACTGATGTCAAAAAAGATACAATAAGGTATGAATTTCAGCAATCAACTGCTTGTTTCTTTTATGTGGGGCTAAAGAAATGCTTTGACATTTTTTTAATTAGAATTTTCTTATGTTGTGAATACACAGCTCTTCTTTCTTAGTGCCTACTAATTTGACTATTTTGGTACTTTATTAAGTGACTAAAGACTAGGCACTCTAAGAGAAGATGCAGTCTCAATTTTAAGAATGTCATCTTCAAACAGAATGGATTTAGAGATTTGTCTGCCACTAAAATAGCATTATGTGGGGCAAAATGTCAAGGTCAAGTGTTCAGGTATGTGCTCGATTTATATTCTTTCCATCTTCCTCAAGGTCAATAAATTAGAGAACAGCAAGAAATTTTAAAAAGTTTTTTTTTAGGAACTGCGTTTTGTTCTGTTTTCTGAGATGGAGTCTCACTCTATCACCTCAGTGGTGCAGTTTTGTCTCACTGCAACCTCCACCTCCCAGGCTCAAGCAATTCTCCTGCCTCAGCCTCCCAAGTAACTGGGATTACAGGCACCCACCACCACACCCAGCTAATTTTTGTGTTTTTAGTAGAGACGGGGTTTCACCATGTTGGCCAGGCTAGTCTCCAACTCCTGACCTCAGGTGATTTGCTGGCTTAGGCCTCCCAAAGTGAGGGAATCACAGCCATGAGCCCTGTGCCTGGCCTAGAAACTGTGTTTTTAAGGGTCTATTAACATATCAGCATTGTGCATTTTCAGCCACAGGACCTTTGCATACGCTTTTCCACCTGTCAATAATTAACTTCCTTACCCACTGCCACTTCTCTAAGTTTTTCCTTTTCTTCCTTTAAACCTCAATCGCCCCTTCCCCAGCAAAACTTTCCCTAACCTCCCTAAGTCATATTCCCCCATTATGTGCTTCAGCCAGCATGGGCCACTCCTTCATAAAACTTATTGGTGTTGCATTTTTACATTTCTCTGTTGCAGTAATTCAACTAATATCTATTTCCCTTACATTGTAAGCTCCATGAGAGTGGGGATTGTCTTTTCTTATCATCCAGCCTCGGCACCTAACACAGTAACTCAACAAATATTTGATGAATTAATGAGGTGCTGACTAGTGGACTGAATGCTGTCACTTGTAAAGCAGTTAAATATGCAGGTTGACAATATCTTTTTCTTTTTCTTTTCTTCTTTCTTTTTCGGGACCAAGTCAGTACTCTGTCACCCAGGCTGGAGTACAGTGGCCAATCTCTGCTCACTGCAACCTCCACCTCCTGGCCTCAAACAATTCTCCTGCCTCAGCCTCCCAAGTAGCTGGGACTACAGGTGTATGCCACCACACTTGGCTACTTTTTGTATGTTTTAGTAGACAGGGTTTCACCATGTTGTTCAGGCTGGTCTTGAGCTCCTGACCTCAAGTGATCTGCCCACCTTGGCCTCCCAAAGTGCTGGGATTACAGGAGTGAGTGAGCCACCATGCCTTGCCTGACAATATTTTTATTTATTTATTTTATTTGTTTATTTATTTTGAGGCAGAGTCTTGCTCTGTCTGTTGCCCAGGCTGGAGTGCAATGGCAAAATTTCTGCTCACTGCAAGCTCCACCTCCCAGGCTCAAACAATTCCCCTGCCTCAGCCTCCTGAGGAGCTGGATTACAGGCTCCCACCACCACGCCCAGCTAATTTTTGTATTTTTAGTAGAGATATGGTTTCACCATGTTGGCCAGGCTGGTCCCAAACTCCTGACCTCAAATGATCCGCCCACCTTGGCCTCCCAAAGTGCTGGGATTACAGGCGTGAGCCACTGATCCCGGTGACAGTATCTTTATAATTAACCATCAGTCTTTCTTTCCACTTAATTTTTTAATCCCAAGATTCCAAAGAAGTAGATCATGAGTAATTTATTACATATGATAGTTAGTCTGTTGTTTTTTATGATGTTTAAAATAATATGGCTTTAGTGGGGCAAGTTTTATAAATTGTGAATGGGACTTATAAATAATGACTGTTTTGCAAGGCTACAAGAGAACTCAATGGTTTAAGATGTATTTTAGGCCAGGAGCAGTGGCTCACACCTGTAATCCCAGCACTTTGGGTGGCTGAGGCGGTGGATCACTTGAGGCCAGGAGTTTGGGACCAGCCTGGCCAAAATGGTGAAACCTTGTCTCTACTAAAAATACAAAAAATTAGCCGGGCATGTTGGCTTGTGTCTGTAGTCCCAGCTATTTGGGAGGCTGAGGCACAAGAATCACTTGAATGTGGGAGGCAGAGGTTGCAGTGAGCTGAGATCGCACCACTGCATTCCAGCCTGGGTGACTGAGCGAGACTCTCTCAAACAAACGAAACAAACAAACAAACAAAGATGTATTTTTAAAAATGGGTAAGCTACTGAGAAACTTCTCATCATTCTCAGAGCTGTGATTTATATAAGAGACATGGACGAATGGTGTGGAATCATTGGATAAAGTCCATAAGCCTTAGGCTGGCACACAAGGCCATCCACAGTCTGGCTCAGACAGCCTCTCCAGTCTCAATTTCTGCCACTCCTTACTGCAATTTTTATGCTCCAACAATATAGACCTATTTGTTCTTTGCACATGCTGAACTATTTCGTGGTTTCTTGCTGTTAGCTCTGTTCCAAAGACCAACCCTATTCCAATTTTCTCAGTTAATTTCCTTATACTAAAAAAAAAATACACACATATATTCATGTGTTACCTGTGAAAGAGTTAAGTGTTACAGAGAAAGGTGAGGTCTCCTTTGACAATCCACCTCCTTTTGTACTCTCTAACATAAAAATAGATTATCTCTTTGGAAGACAAATGGTCATACTGTGCATATATATTTTTAATAGAAATAATATATTGAATCATTCTGCAAATTGCCTGTTTTACTTAAAAGTATGTCTTGGAAAGACATATGTCTTGGTAATATGGAGGTCCATATTACCATGTATAGATGTACTTTATGCCTTATAACTACTACACACTGTTCCATTGTATGGCTAGACAATGGGTTTTCACATTTTTTAAGTTTATTCTTATTTTTTAGTTCTTTACACATTCAGAGAAACTTCTCCAGAAATGACCTATAGAAATGATCCCTTTGACTCAATAGGCCAGATTTTAAAAAAGAAATGATCAATGAAAGTATATTCTTGATAATGGGGATTTTATTCATTTCTGTGCTGAGGATATTCATTTCTAATTTTTTTAAATTAGAAATTTAAATTTAAATGCTTACCGAAGCATCATTCTTATATATGCATCATTGTCCAACTGTGTTAATGTTTCTCTAGCATATAAATGAAAATATTGGGTTATTGGGGGTGCATTTTCAGGTTTTGTAGACACTGCAAAATCGCCCTTCAAAGTGGCTCTACCCAGTTACACTCATACCAGCATCATACGAAAGGACATTTTCTTCCATCTTTAGCAACAGTTAATACTATCAAACTTTGTTAATTTTTCCAATGTGATGAGTGAGAAATGGTATGTTGGGCAAATTCACATTTCTCCATTTACATTTGAGATTTAGCACCTTTTCTTGCCTTTATTGGCTGTTGTCATTCCTTTTCTATGAATTCTTTGCTTCTGGCCACCCTCTCTGACTGCTTCTTGTTTAGGCTATGGCTACTGTGGCTTCTCTGCTCTCACTGTTTCTGGCTCTTTGATGTTTCTTTTCCTGTTTTTAAACAGGGTTATATAGGTATTTACTTCTTTTTCTTTTAATTTATTCAAAATGTATTCATAGAGTGCCTTGTAGGTGCCAGACACTGTGATGGGGCTGATGATATGGTGGTGACAAGACAGTTTCTGTCATCATGGAGCTTACATTTCAGTAGCAGACATATACAACATATTAATAAATGGGTACATGATACAATGTCATTGTATCATTGTATTAGTTCATTCTTGCATTGTTATAAAGAACTATCTGAGACTGCGTAATTTATAAAGAAAAGAGGTTTAGTTGACTTAGAGTTCCACATGCTGTACAAGAAGCATGACTGGGGAGGCCTCCGGAAACTTACAATCATGGTGGAAGGCAAAGGGGAAGCAGTCACATCTTACCTGTCCGGAGAAGGAGGAAGAGAGTGCAGGGGAAGGTGCTACACACTTTTAAACAACCAAATATCATGAGAACTCACTCAGTATCATGAGAACAGCAATAGGGAAGTCTGCACCCATGATCCAATCACCTCCCACCAGGCCTCTCCTCCAACATTGGAGATTACAATTTGACATGAGATTTGGGCAGGGACACAAATCCAAACCATATCAATCATGAAGATAAAGTAGGTCAGATGATAGAAATTTATGGGGCATGTGGAGATGGTATCTTATGTTAGAGACGGTGGTCAGGGAAGGTCTCTACCAAGAGGTGAGATTTTGAGCAGAGACCTGAATGAAATGAGAGAGAGAAGAACCTTCCAAGCAGACGCATGAGCAAGTGCAAAAGCATGGAGGTAGGGGTAAGGGATGGGCAGAAAGTCAGTATGGTTGGAGCTCAGAGGTCAGGTGTAGAATGGTAGGAAAGAATGTTGCAAACATAGTCAGGATCCAGGTCATGTAGGATTTTCTAGGCCATGATAAAGAGTGTATTTTATTTCAAGGATAACGGGAAGCCTTCGAGGTTTGTGGGCAGGACAGTGTCATTTAGATTACTCTGTGTGAAAAGAGAGGCAAGTGTGGAGAAGGGTCAGGTGGATACTGCAGTGATCCAAGCAAGGGTGTCCAGGATATTGGGGATCAGGGTGGTGAGGAATAGTCAGATTTGGGACATATTTTGAAGGTGGCACCAACACGATTTGCTGATGGATCATAAGTATGGTGGGAGGGGAAAAAGGAAGAGTTGAGGATTCCAAGCTTTTGATCTGAGCTTCTGGAGGGGTAATGACAGCATTTGCCAAGAGGGAGAAGACTGTGGGAGGAGTAGGTTTGAGGGGAGAAATCTAGAGCTGTTTTGGACATGTTAAATCTGAGATGCTTATTAGATACCCAAGTGTCAAGTGTTGATTCAGTTCAAGGGAAAAATCAGAGCTGAAAATATTTACTTGGGAGTTGTCCCCTTAGTGGGTATATTTAACACCATAGATGGGTAAATATCACTGAGGGAATACCTAGAAAGGGGAAGAGGGTCAAAGACTGAGCTGTGAGGTATTCCAATATTTAGGAGACAGTGAATAGGGAAAGGAGCCAGTAGACTGAGGAGCTGTTAGTGCTGGGGAACACAAATAAAGAATCAATTCAAGAAGGAGGGAGTGCTGGGTGAGGTGGTTCACATCTGTCATCCCAATACTTTGGGAGGCTAAGGCAGGAGGATCACTTGAGCTCAGGATTTCCAGACCAGCCTAGGCAATATAGGGAGAACCCATGTCTACAAAAAAATAAAATAAAAAAAAATTGGCCAGGTGTGGTGGCACACAACTGTGGTCCCAGCTACTTGGGAGGTTGAGGCAATTTGAGCCTAGAAATTTGAGGCTGCTGTTAGCTATGATTGCACCACTGCACTCAAGCTTGGGCAACAGAGAGAAACTCTGCCTTAAAAAAAAAAAAAAGAAAAAAAGGGTGAAAAATTGTGTCAAATGCTGCCAAGGGATTTAGAAAGGTGAGTGCTTAGGACAAACACTGGATTTAGTAAGATCAAAGGTACTAAAGACCTCAAACTAGAGTAGAGTCAGTGGAGAGTTAGGGAGAAAATCAGAGGTGAGAAAGTGGACATGTCCCTCATGTATAAGGGTTGCAGAGGGGGATATGTTAGTATTGCTTACTTGCCATGTTGATGCCGGAAGTCTCTTGGCTAGTTTCTGTAGTACAGGTTTCTTCTCTTTCCCTCCCAGCTCCCTTACCTCCCCAGCCCGTTCCTCTCCATTCCCCAGGCCGTGTTAGAAGCCCGACCTTGGTCTTTCTATAATACTCTACTTTTTCTGTATATCCAGCTGATTCTCCAGAGACAAAAAGTTCCGAGTAGGCACATTGTTGACTCCACTTGTAATTTCTAGTCCACTCTGGGTCTAAGTAATAAATATTTGTTCAGTTGAACTTCATTTCTGGTTCAATTTAAAAGGGAGAATGTGGTAAAAGAAGCTTTTCAGGGGTTCCTGAAATTGACAAACATGTAAGGAAGTCAATAAAGAAAAAGTCTGTTAGATGAGCAAGTAATCGCCTAATTGCAAAAACAGCACCATTTCTCAGGTTATTGGTGTTGCTAATGGCAGCATGTCAGGGCACTTTGAGGACCTGGTGTATCTGTGAAAAAACAAAAGACAACAACAACAAAAAAAAACCAAAACCGGCAATTTTGATTGAAGGTTAATACATACAAAGGTCTTTGCTCAGAGTCTTCAACTAGTTAGTGACAATGATGTTAATTCCATTTTGGACTCTCAGTCTGTTAAGTTTATAAAGTTAAAATACATGCTTTGTGAAACCAGTGTTTCCTTTCAACCTAATTTTAACTGGTAATTGCTTCTCTATGGTTCCTCTGGAGAACCTGTCAGTGTGGTAGTGGGAATAGGGGAGAAGGAAAAACTAAGAATGCTGAGACCCCAGGTATAAGAGGCGAATCCCTAGTGTGACTTTGACAGTCATTTAATGTCATACTGCTTCCATTTCACCATCTATAATTTGATGATTAATAGTATTCATCTATAATGTACTTTTCCTATAAAAGATGCTTCGTTATCACCGAGTATTAACATTACTTCCAGTGATTATCAAGGTCCTCCGAGCAAAGACAAACCTTTGCTTTCAGTATTTAACTTCTTTTTATGTTGTACCATATGAAAACCAATGCCAAATTATTTTCTCTGGCTTGCAGCCTCATGCTGTTTCATCTTTAATAAATGTTCTCATCAAATGTACTTTAATTAAGAGTCTGGTCAAAATGCAAATCCTGGTTTTAATATTCACCGAAAATACTTTTTTTTTTTTTTGTTGAGACGGAGTCTCGCTCTGTTGCCCAGGCTGGAGTGCAGTGGCGCGATCTCGGCTCACTGCAAGCTCCGCCTCCCGGGTTCACACCATTCTTCTGCCTCAGTCTCCCGAGTAGCTGGGACTACAGGCACCCGCCACCACGCCCGGCTAATTTTTTGTATTTTCAGTAGAGACAGGATTTCACCATGTTAGCCAGGATGGTCTCCATCTCCTGACCTCGTGATCCGCTTGCCTCGACCTCCCAAAGTGCTGGGATTACGGGCGTGAGCCACCACGCCCGGCCAACCCAAAATACTTCTTGAGCATTTAACGTCTTCTAGGCTTTCCACTTGGACTTGGGATTCTAAAAATAAGCACACATTCGAATATAACTGAGAACAAAATGACACTCTGCTTTTTAAGTAATAATAATAATAATAATAATAATAATAATAATAATAACAGAGATGAGATTTTGCTCTATTGACCACGGTGGTATTGAACTCCTGGGCTCAAGTAATCCTCCTGCTTTGGCCTCCCAAAGTGCTGGGATTACAAGTGTGAGCCACCATGCTCGTGTTACTCTGGCTTTATAAACTTTCATTTACCTTCATTCTTCTTTTACATTCTGTTGGAAGCATACAAATATTAATTAAATATTTAACCTTAAGTTTTCCCCCAAATTCAGCAATTATGGGCTTCTAGTCAAATATTAGGATGCTTTTAAAAAAATGCTTATAAAGATATTGACTCAGGCCAGGTGCACTCATGCCTGTAATCCCAGAACTTTGGGAGGCTGAGGCAGGTGAATCACCTGAGGTCAGGAGTTCGAGACCAGCCTGGCCAACATGGTGAAACTTCATCTGTGCTAAAAATACAAAATTAGCCAGGTGTGGTGGTGCACGCCTGTAGTCCCAGCTACTCAGGAGGCTGAGGCAGGAGAATCGCTTGAACCTGGGAGGTGGAGGATGCAGTGAGCTGAGATTGTGCCATTGTACTCCAGCCTGGGTGACAGGGTGAGACTCTGTCTCAAACAAAACAAAACAAAACAACCAAAAACCAAACACACAAAAAAGATATTGACTCAGAGAATTGCAAGGACTCTTCGGAATTGTCTAGTTTAATGCTGTTCAAGAAAATATAAAATAAGTTACATATGTAAGATTCAATTTTCTAGTAGCTACTTCATAAAAAGAAACAGGTAAAATTAATTTTAATAATATGTCTTTGTTTATTGTCTGTGTTAGTCAATTCTCATGCTGCTAATAAAGATATACCCAAGACTGGGTAATTTATAAAGGAAAGTGGTTTAATTGACTCACAGTTCACCATGACTGAGAGGCCTCAGGGAACTTACAATGATGCAAAAAGGGGAAGCAAACACATCCTTCTTCACATGGCAGCAGGGAGAAGAATGAGAATCAAGTGAAGGGGGAAGCCCCTTATAAAACCATCAGATCTTGTGAGGACTTACTATCACCCGAATAGCATGGGGGAAACCGCTCCCATGATTCAGTTACCTCCCACTGGGTCCCTCCCATGACACATGGGGATTATGGGAACGACAATTCAAGATAAGATTTGGATGGAGACACAGCCAAACTGTATCACTCTTTGAAATCCAGTGTGTATTTTGCACTTACAGCATACCTCCATTTGGGATGCTAAATTTTCATTGGAAATACTTGATCTCTTTTGAGATTTTATAAAATTTAAAGTTGAAAAAGTAGATTCACATGCCCAAGTTGTTCCAAGCATACTTAAAATTTTTCCAATAATTGAAATTAAATAAAATTTAAAATTTTCAGTTGCACTGGCTCCATCTCAAGTGCTTAATAGCCACCTTTGGGTAGTGGCTGCCATATTGGACAGCACAGATATAGAACATTTCCGCCACTGCAGAAAATTCTGTTAGACAATTGAGATCCAATTCAATTCACTGAAGAAACTGAGCAGCAATTAATGGCAGAACCAGGACTAGAAGCTTGTTTGTAAGGAGTTTCATAGACAAAACAAAACAAACCAACCAAAACTCAGAACACCAACCTTTCTAAAGGCAGACATTCAACTGAATTTGAAAACATGGAGGACAATGTTTATAGAAGTTTTCTAGAAGGAATTAACTTTGCTTGTATGTGTGCTTATATATGATCACAAATAAGATTTAAATCAAATAGCTTACAATATGGAAGTTTTCAGGTTATGTTTAGTTTAGTGAGGGACTTCTTTATCATGGTAAAATACACAGAATATAAAAAATTTTAACCCTTTTAAAGCATATAGTTCACTGGCATTAAGGATATTCACATTGCTCTACAACCATTACCACCATCCATCTCTGGATATTTTTCATATTCCCAAACTGAAACTGTATGCCCATTAAATGCTAACTCCCTATTCTTCCTCCCTGCCCAGCCTCTAGCAACTACCACTCTATGAATTTGATTATTCTAGGTACTTCGTATCAGTGAAATTATACAATATTTGCCCTTTGGTGTCTGGCTTATTTCACTTAGCATATGTCTTCAAAGTTCATCCATGTTGTAGCATGTGTCAGAATTCTCTTCCTTTAAAAGGATGAATAATGTCCCGTCATATATATAGGCACCACATTTTATCCATTCATCCATCAGTGGACATTTGGGTTGTTTGTACCTTTTGGCTATTGTGAATAATGCTGCTATGAACGTTTGTGTATAAATATCTGTTGGAAGTACTGAGAATTTTTTTATCCTTTATCATAAACCTATTCATTAAGCTTGCACAACTTACAAATAAGAAGCAGTGGAAATGCTGCTTCACTGGAAAACCCCAACTCAAGATCCTTGAATAGGAAAAGAGACTCTCAGTTCTATCATATTACTGAAAAATTACAAAGTCTGCTTTATTTTCTTGTACTAAGACATTTTAGATGTTCATACTATATTAGCCCTTCTCACCATCTGATATACCACATACTACTTTTCTGTTGTTTATGTCTGCCTTTAGCCCCATCTACTTGCTGCCTCTACCAGAATGTAAATTCTATGAAGACACAGATTTTTTTTTTTTTTGCTTTGTTTTCTTCATTGCTGTATTCTTGGTGCTTAGAACTGTGCCTGCTACACAGAAAGCAGTCAATAAGATCTGTTAATGAATGAATGAATGAATGAATGAATGAATGAATGAATCGATGGTGTCCAAGTGTTCTCTACCTCTGTGTTTACTGGGTATCATTTTAAAGGGCTCTAGATTTGGCTTCTTTTGAACATCTTAGTATTGTTTTTACTAGGCCAGAGTATTCTAGTACAAGGAATGCTTGTAAGTTCTACAGACCTTAAAAATGTCTGGAACAAGGTATGAAAAACAATTAAGTGGTACTGGGAGATGAAAGAAGCTAGAGATGTTCTAGACAAAATATATGAAAGGAATTTTTTCTCCCTCTAATTTGACTGCATTGGTCCCAAAGTGGTATTGTATAAAACATCAAAAAAATTTCTACTTTGATAACCTAGATTTGGGGAGAAATAACAAAAAATCCTTTGATTTTTACAGTGAAGTCTGCATGACCAGTTACATAAAAAAGAAACTAAGTCATCACTTTCTAAAGTGAGAACATTTCATTGTTTCCTCTCAGTGCAACTATTTATTGGTTTTTACTGTAGTCAATCTAGATACTACTTTGCAGACTCTCAGTCTCTTTGTTAAGGCATGAATTTCAGTTTTTAAAATAGCAAGAACTTTAAAACATTACTATAACTTAGGGGACCAGCTCCCTTTTCTTTGTAAGCAGGGAAACTGGACTCTGTGAGGTAAAGTGATGTCTGGAAGCATTTTGAGCCTCTGGTTTTGTTGGAGTCATTTTCCTTTTCTTGGATTTTAGTAAGGATATAATCTCAGATCCAGTTAGAAAGGGAGATCACAATGCCAGGTGTCAAATCCACAAATCAATCCTCTTCTTAATTGTCAAAGTTTGACACATCCCCATGTTTGTCCCAGAAAACTCTAAATGCCCTTTTATTAACAATGGGGAATTAAATTTCCCATATAGACAAATTAACTTCTAAATTATAAGAGAAACATATGTTTAGAAACACATGGGGTAGGATGGGGATGGGAGGGACCCTTGTTCCAACTTGAAGGTTTCCCAAAGTACTCTCTTCTCTTCTCTTTCTCCTACATATTTTCCACATACTTGTTTTTTTCTGCTTCAACTCATCACCTGGTTATTACCTTCTCTGAAGAATCGGTTTTGGACAGCAACTCTTTAAAAAAGATATCTCTTTATACTAATTACAGTGGAATAGGCTTAAAAAAAATAGGTGACTATTGAAATGTATAGTGTTTAAAACCATGTAGCTATTAACTTTATGTTTGGGCGGCGCGTGAAAAGGAGGTGGGGAACTCCTTAGCGGGACTGAAAACTTTATTGTGTTTTAAATAAAAGACTAGCTTAAAAAGATGTGAATTGGCTTAGAGTAAAAAAGATAAATTAATACACTAATGAAAGGAGAGGGAAGACTATATTTTGTAGATAAGCCAAATTTATGGCCTTGTGCATTAACTTTACACACTAAAAACCTACTTCCCAGTGTGTTTAGAGCTTAATATCTTCCTCTTGAATTGGTGATAGCAATCCTTGGTTTCTCTGTCTTTCTCTCTCTCACACGCACACATGCACACACTGTGTGTCTCCAATTATCTCAGAAGTGACAAAGTAATCTCAAAATAAGTTTAATATTGATTCAAAATAAATATGCACACATATTCACTTTTTTTATGGAAAAAGGGGATAATGCAAAATAGCAAAAATTGTAAACAGAGTTAGAGATTATCTTCATCTAAACCTTAAGCTGACAATTTAAAACACCTTGTGCATAATGCAGAAAAAAACTGTCCGTTTGCTTCACTTTCATTCACACTGCTCCCTACGCATAAGAAAGACCAGATGTCTGGTTTCCAGAGTATTAGGCTTTTTCTTTAGTACTTAAATTTTATTTTTTTTCAAGCTTAAAGAAAAACTGTAGCTCCTTCTGATCTTTAGCATTTTACAGTTTAATAATTTCATATAGCAGAAGTGTTTCTGCAGAAAATGAGCTTTGAATATTTATGCATTTGCAACAGTCCACGAATGGCTTTGGAAAAAATTATTTGACTTTCACTTTGAAAACTCCATTTTTCTAAAAAAAATATAAATTCATAGTTTTCATGGAGAAGAGTGGTGGAGTACAATGGAGCATATGGAAAGAACACTGAATTTGGAGAGAAAGGTATGAGTAGATGACATTTCCTTTTCCTTGTCTGATTCCTACTAATTGTAGAAAAAATATACATTATATATGGTATTCCTCCCTTCTTAACAGAAAACAATGTTTGGAAATTCCTGTGTAAAGCTAATTTGCCATGACGAATATAAAGCCCATTAATGGGATATCCAGGTCCCTATGGGAATTTTTTTTTTTTTAAACAGACACCATGTGGTGCAATCTGTTACAGTCTACAAGGTGGGGGTGGGGAGGGGAGTTCTGGAGGGGCCAGGAATAAAGTCATCTCTGGGAGTTTTGAGGTATTAACAAAATAGGAAAACACTACAGCAGGAGCCTTGGAAATGCCTTTCCTTCTGCCCTCGATCGTAACCCAGGGTGTATTATGTTTATGCTTTTCAAAAATTATTTAGCAAGTCCTCAATTTTGGGGAGAAAAAAACCTGAACCTCTTTTGAGATGGTTAGATTGCCATTTGTTTTGTATTTTAATCTAACCTACTGGTGATTTAATTTACAGATCTCAAAGGAAGTGTACGCTCAAATATTTGAGGATGTTAATGTATCAACCACTGTGTAATTTTGGAATGTGCCTACTCGCTTGACACAATATTTTACCATCTAACAAATGTTTAGCCTTTTTTTCACTTGACTAAAGAGAAATAAGTTTCACATTGCTTCATTCACCTTCTTATGTGCATATGCTGGGAAAGATTGGATGTTAAAAAAAAAAAACTTCCTCATGTTCCTTTCTACTACATCTAAATCTGTTTACCAATTCAAAGCTGCTAAAAAAACCTGCATTCTCCTGCTAAATCAACTGGATGGCTAGAAACCAAACTGTAATGTAAGAGAAAAAAATTATCAATTTATTTTCATGACAGAACATTCTTGAGAAGGTATAAAATTGTTCTGGTTGCTATGCCAGTTTTCTTTTTTCTTCCTTCCTCTGTCTTCTTTTTTCAAAGGCTTTTAGCTTTTAAGCTGATACTTTTTATAGTTATATAACAGTTCTAATATTTTGTGACATTTTGTATTGTGACACTATAGATGAAATTGTCATCGGACTGACACCCTGTGCTGTTTATTCCTTAATTACAACTGTTAACACTGTAGAGAAGCGTGCTAATCTGCCAGCACATATTATGAAAACAACATTATTGTTACCCACACCAACACCCACTCAACAGGATATTTCCAAGATGGTAGTTTAAAGGAACTTATCGGCACAATGGACATTTCAATATAGTTGTTGTTGTTGCTGTGTATTTAGCTTTCCCTATTGTCTTCTTTTAAAGACACAAACCAGTTTGAAATTTAAAACAAACATTTCATTGTAATATAGCATAGGTACCCTTTACTAGCAGAGGCTGCCTCTACAGTTGGAAAGTTATAATTTTTTTTTTTTTTATTGTGATCAAGCAGTGGTGGACTGAGGAATCTCAAAGCTGTTTAGGGTTGTGACCCAACGCTTTCTGACTGACAGTTTTTTCAGGAATAATGAAAATAGAAGGAAGCGGGAAGGGAAAGTTTAAAGATGAAAAGACAAGAGTGGGGTTATGTGCATTCACAAGGTTGGCAATCCTTAAATAACCAAGTCAAAATCCAATAACCATTCCCAGCTCTAAAAGGCATCCTTTTTCAAACCAAGTCTGAGTCTTCCTGAAACTGGCTACTTATTGACTGTTTTATAGTTCAGTTCTTTCTGTCTCCAGAACTTTTAGAAGTTTGGTTATCTGTGAGGGACAAAATCCTATGAATTTATTTTCTCATACATTATTTTACTAAAGCAGTTTATTTTAGGTGTCACTGTCTTTTAATTTGTTAAAAGAAACAATAATGGTTAAAAAAAAAA